>NC_054480.1:114744237-114906737 GCF_017639515.1 Carcharodon carcharias | reverse complement strand
CCCCCCCATACACGCACACACCCCCCCCCACTCACCCCCCCATACACGCACACACCCCCCCCCCACCCACCCCCCCATACACGCACACACCCTCCCCCACCCACCCCCCCATACACGCACACACCCCCCCCCACCCACCCCCCCATACACGCACACACCCCCCCCCACCCACCCCCCCATACACGCACACACCCCCCCCCACCCACCCCCCCCTACACGCACACACCCCCCCCCACCCACCCCCCCCTACACGCACACACCCCCCCCACCCACCCCCCCCTACACGCACACACCCCCCCCCACCCACCCCCCCATACACGCACACACCCCCCTCCACCCAACCCCCATACACGCACACCCCCCCCCACCCACCCCCCCAATACACGCACACACCCCCCCCACCCACCCCCCCCATACACGCACACACGCCCCCATACACACACCCCCCCTACCCACCCTCCCATACACACACACACACACCCCCCCACCCAACCCCCATACACACACACACCCCCCCCACCCACCCCCCATACACACACACCCCCCTACCCACCCTCCCATGCACACACACACCCCCCCCCACCCACCCTCCCATGCACACACACACCCCCCCCCACCCACCCTCCCATACACACGCACACCCCCCCCACCCACACCCACCCACCTCACCCCCCCCACGCACACACACCCACCCCACCCCCCCTCCCACCCCAATCCCCCACACACACGCACCCTCCCTCCCACCCACCCCACACCCCCCCCACATACACACACACACACACAACCCCCATCCACCCCCCACTCCCCCCATACACACCCCCCCCCACACACACACACACCCCCACCCCCCCATACACACACACACACTCCCCTCCCCGACACACCCCCCACCTACCCCCCCACAGACACACATACGCCCCCACTCCACCCCATCGACATACACACACACCCCCGACACACAGACACCCACCATCGCCCCCCCAACACTCAGACACACACACCCACACCAACACACCCACCCCACCCCCCCGACACACACACCCACACTCCCACCCACCCCACCACCAGCCCCACCCCCCCCGACACACACACACACACCCAACCCACCCCGACACACACACGCACCCAACCCACCCCCCCGACACACACACCCACATCCCCAACACACACACACACCCCCACCCACCGACACAAACACCCACCCCTCCACCCACCCCACCCCCGACACACACATACACCCCCACTCCACCCCCCTGACATACACACACACCCCCGACACACACACATACACAGACACCCATCCCACCCCCTGACACACAGACACCCACCATCACACCCCCCCCTGCCCCGACACTCAGACACACACACCCACACCAACACCACCCCCACCCACCCCCCCACCGACACACACGGCCCACACTGATTTACTGGTTTTACTTAACTCTTAGCAGAAAACAAGAAATTCAGAAATACATGTAAATTCATCTACTTTGATCTCTATTTACGCTGTAGATCTGTAGAGTTTTAGGTATAAAATTGATAGCAGCTAGGTACGAATAATGTTGCAATCCTTTGAGGAAAATGTTCAGTCTACCTAATCTCCTCACAGTGACCTCAATGCCCTTGGAATCGTAGATCTTGGTTGGGAATAGCTGCATCTTTGACTTCTCTCTTTAGAATATTTTCCTTTTAACTTGCATGATGTAGATATATCTCAGTGATCTGATGTGATACTGCTACTGAAAGAAAATAACCTCTAACAGTAATGCTATTCCATGCTAGACAAGCAGTGTTGTTGGACAGAACCACAAAATTTAGAGGTCCAGAGCTTTAGATTAAAAATTTGTAGGTTACAAAATATGAAAGCCAAGATTTTAAACAAAGATGATGTTTTGATTATGCATTCAGCTGGTGGTTGTAAGGCACATGATATCACGTTCTGTGTTACAGCAAATTGTGCGGTATGGACTCGGTTTCAAATAGTGCTCTCAGCAAATTATTTTTAAATTATTTAGAACATTTTTGTCACAGTAAAATTGATCAAGAGGTGGTATTGGAAAGACTTGGACACTGGGGATGGATGGGATGCATCTGAGATAGCTGATGGAAGGAAGGCTGGAAATTACAGAGGCACTGATCATAATTTTCCAATCCTTCTTGGATACGGAGGTAGTGCCAGGGGACTAGGAAATTGTGAATGTTACACCCTTATTCAAAAATGGATGGAAGGAGAAGCCCAGCAACTACAGGCTAGTTAACCTTGGTTCCGAGAAAGATTTGGGAAATGACAATCCTGGACAAAATTAAGTCGCTTGGACAAATGCGGATTAATCACAAAGAGTCTGCATGAATTTGTTAATGGCAAAAAGTGCTTAATTAATATAATTGAGTTTTTTTTTAAATGGAGGTTTAAAAAGAAAAAGGATTATGAGTGGAATGTGGTATACATGGACTTCAGAAGGTGTTTGATAATTGTCATATAAAGGGCTCATCAGCCCTTTGGAATAAAAGACAGTGGCAGCATGAGTACTGGTTGGCTGAGTGACAGGAAACAGTAGTGGTGAATGACTGTTTCTCAGACTGATGAAAAGTATATAGTGAGGTTCCCCAGGTGTCAGTAGTCAGACCACTGTTTTTCATGATATATATTTATGACCAAGACTTGGGTGTACAGGGTACAATTTCAAAATTTGAAAATGACAAAAATTGACAGCATTGTGAACTGTGAGGAGGATGGTGATAGGCTTTAAGGAAACAGACAGGTTGGTGGAATAGGTGGAACCCATAGCAAATGAAATTTAATGCAGACAAGTGGAAGTGATTAATTTTAGTAAGAAGAACTGAGAGGAAATACAAAAGAAAGGGTATAATTCTAAAGGAGGTGCAAGAACACAGACGTGAGGGTATAAGTGCACAAATTGTTGAAAGTAGCAGGGCAGATTGAGGAAGTGTTTAAAAAAGCAGACAAGGATCCTGGGCTTTATAAAAAGAGGCATGGAGTACAAAAGAAGGAAGTTGTGATAAACCTTTGTAAAGGAATGTATCCAATTCTGGATACCACACTTTAGTTGAGTTTGAACACTTTAAAGAGGCTGCAGAAAAGATTTAAAAGAACGGTTCCAGGGGTGAGGGACTTCAGTTGTGTGGATAGATTGAGAAGAGATGGTTGAGAGGAGATAGGGATGTACAAAATCATGAGGGATCTACACAGACTAGATAGCGAGAAACTATTTCTATTGGCAAAAGGATTGAGAGTGAGAGGGCAGAGATTTAAAGTGACTGGCAAAAGAACTAACAGGGAGATGAGGAAAACATTTTTTTAATGGAGTGAATGGTTAGGATCTGGAATGCACTGTTTAAGAGTATGGTTGTGGTTGATTCAATCATGGCTTTCAAAAAGGAATTGGATAAGCACCCTAAAAGAAAATAATTGAAGGACTCAGGAGGAAAGCCCAAGAGAACGGGACTTGCTGAGTTACTCTTGCAGAGACCCAGCATGGACACAATGGGCCTTCATTTGTGCTGTAACAATTTTATGATTCTATGAACGCATTGTCTCCGGATAAGGAGTCACCCATCTAAGACCGAGATGAGAATTTTTTTCACTCAGAAGATTGTGAATCTTTGGAATTCTCTACCCCCAAGGGTATATTCAATATTCAAGACTGAGATAGACTGATTTTTTTTTTTGGGGGACTCTAATGGAAGCAAGGGACATGGAGATCAGGCAGGAAAGTGGATTAAATTGGGTGATCAGCCATGATCCAAATGAATGGCAGAGCAGGCTGTGTGTGTATGGTTGCAGTAGGAAAAAAGACAAAAATTTGTTGCAAAATGGACAGCAGCTTCCTTGTCAGATGATGTATATTTCCAACATTTTTAAATTTTATACCCATACAACACAGCAGAATTTAACAAAGTCTACAACAAGACTAATCAACTACAACCAGATACTAACCAACTAACTCAAGACTCAACCCCAAGATCTAACTTGTCATCAACTCGAACCCCAGGTGAGCTGACTCTAACCAGATGTTAACTAAGACTGACAAACTCAGGCATGAGACTACACCCAAAACTTAACTCACCATAGCCAACTTTAAATCTATTCTAACTCAAGATTTAAAGTAACCCTAAATTAAGTCAAGCCTGAGTCTTAATCCCATTGTAATCAACTCTAGCCCAAGAACAAATAGCAGGATTTTGCCTCTGATGATGGGAAAGAGAGGTCAGGACTATTTCCGGGACCTAAACCTGGGGGAAAAATGGTGACAGGACCCGACTGTCACGAGAGTGGCCAATTATTGGCCAGAGGGTGGACTTGTTGTCCTTGCAGACTCTCAAAGTTGGAAGACCAATCAGAGCGCTTCCAGTGTAAAAGGAGCAGTGGACTGCAATAAGGGAAAGTAAGGGAAAGGACCCTTCAAAATGGAAACATACTTTCTCCCTTTCTTCTCAAATTTTAAAACTTTAAAAATTTGATCTTGCAGCCCACTTACCACTGTCGGGGTGGGTGTGCCCGTCTACAGGGTGGCCTGTGGCCGCTCCTGCCCCAAGGCAAGGGTCTCAAGTGCCTGGAGCGCCAGCCCATATGGTCTGCCCCTGGAAGGCTGTCTCTAGGCAACTAAACTGGCCCCTGCTGCTGCAGGGGGGACAACTGGAAAATCCTAGTGAGCCTCAATAGGCTCTTAATGATCCGTGCCAGGTACCCTCTGTCTGGGCAAGTAGCTCTGCTGCCACCCTCCCACCTTCACAAAAATGGTCCAGTGCCTGGATGGAACCAATGAACTGGCACTCTGGCCAGCAGGGCTATTTTTAGCACCCACCCAATGTTGTTGTCTCTTATGGTCTGCTGCCACCATACATGTTGAGGGTCACGAATGTAGACCTCAAGGGATTGGTGTCTTTGCCAACTATGCTAAGCAAGATATTGAGACTGACGAGCATTCTGGTTGAACACAATTACATGAAGTTCGTTATTAGCAACCTATATACAACTCTGCACAGACCTTGATCTAGCCTGGGTCCTAACAGTTACATAGGCTGATTACTTGACTATAGGCGTGACTCATAAGGTATACACAAAGTCTTACTGACACAGTCACAGACTGTAGCAAACATCTGCAGTAGAGATCACAGGCAATAGTGAACATCTAACATGGAGGCTATACCTTTTATCCTCCAGCCTTACGTGGTGATGTCACTATGCAGCTTAGAAGGTAAATGTCATTATTTGCATTGGCATGCGTACAATATCACAAACACCAAACTTCTATGCTGGCCCCGGCAGAAGCTCAAAATCATGCAAACAACTTAATCCACTGCTGTCGGAAATCAGCTTTGTATAACAACGCTTTCATCTTGTTCCGGTTCTTTTTTTAAAATAACAATTTTTAGCTTATTAACTCTATTAGCTATTCCTTTATACTAACCTTTAGCACTGAACCTTGTAATTATTACATGCTACTTGGGTTGGCCTTCCTTTTTGTCCGGAGTTCTAATGCAAGGCCTCTACCCCCACTTCAACTCACGGGCTGAAATTTTCCAGTGCCTCACAATGGTGGGATCTTCTGGTGCTGCGCCTCCACTTTTGCAGTCTCTCTATCCTCTACAATCTTCAGCTTTTTTTGAATCCCAACTTTGTTGACACTAACTATTGCTCTTTGATTTACCTCATCTATCTTTGGCCATATTTCTGTGTTTCTCACTTAAAATAAATACAATCAAGCAGCAATCAGAGGGAAAACCTGACCCATAGCCATATACTGCCCCAGGCTGAGTACTTCAGAAGAACCGAACAGAGTCGAATATTCACCTGGCTGGAGTGCAGTTTATTGGATGGAAATTTGAAACACTAGCCTGATCACTGAATAGTCTGTGAATTGGTTCACTTTTTCCTGTGTTCAATACAAGGCCATTTCCTCACCACTTCTAGTAACATGATTAAATTGAGACGAAGGTAACATTGATGGAAATTACTCACCATGTATTCAGGCAATCTATTTTATTTCTAGATCAAATGAGTCATATCATTTATTATTTAATATCCATTAGCCAAAGCTCCGTTTTGATATTAGAAGGTATTTTCAGCACAAGCAGACCTAATGGTCTATGCAGCTGAAAAGTGAATCGTGAGGGTGATATATGCCAATTTCCCTCTCTAGTCCTGGCTTTAATCCCAAACAGATGAGATGAAGAGTTCCCATTGGTTTGGGAAACTATGTCTACTAGTTTGAAAGGCCGCACATTCAATGACTCCAGCAGTCTTGTACCGTTTAGGCTACAGTTTAAAAATTATGCTAAAGGTAGCTCTAATCTCAATCTCACTTAGAGGATGTATATGACAGCTGGCAGGGAAATGGAAAATTGTCATACTGATAGAACTTTTGGGGATCGGAGTGAGGACACATAATTGGAGCGAAGTAGCGGGAACTTTACTCTCTATCTCACCGTTCTAAACCAAGTCTTGGAATGCTTGATGAGACAGTGTAGAAGTGTTGCTCCTATCTCATACCATACCCATTGTCCTTGGTCCCAGTCAATGTTCCCTCCAAACGAGCAGTCTTGTATCGACTCAGAAATCCCCACACATACTGCATATAAGTTGACCCCTTTACGTTCTGCTTGTGAACGGTCACACAAATTTTTTTTGGTAGTGTGCAGGCCCTTAAAACTTTTAAGTGTTGGTCCCAGTTAGAAACTCATTCCCTCGCCACTGACTCCATCTCTCTCTCTTTGGCAACTGTCGGATGCTGAAGGACCATAACTCAGTTTAAAAAAAAATCCCCTCCTCTCCCTACTGTGCTATTTTTTGGGCAATTATCTTAAATCTGTATCTTCTGGTTACCAGCCCTCCTCCCAGTAGATATAGTTCCACCCTATCTAGTCCATCAAGCCCATCATAATTTTGCATCCCTCTATGAAATACTTGCCTCTGCTCTAAGCAGAAGAATTCCAGCTTCTCTAGTCTCTCTACACAACAGAAGTCTCATTTCGGATATTATTCTGGTAAATCTCCTCTGCAACTTTTCCAAGGCTTGACGTCCTTCCTAAAGTGTGGCACTCAGAAATGGACATCATACTCTAGCTGTGGATTAAAAATAAAATGGTGCAAAGACTCACGAGAACTAAAGTGGTACGAGGGGGAAAAAAAAAAATAGTTGAAAAAGGTTGTTCAATGAACCTTCTTTCCAGGTCTCTAAACTGATTCCTGTAAACAGAGTAACCTTGGATACTCAATTGTATGAATGTAATAAGGAATTGGTATAAAGGTAGTGCTGTACTGTCATTTCTATATCATTTGACTATATAATGAAGCTTCAGCTGCAGAACTCCCAACACACCACACCCCCCCACCCGCCCCCCCCAACCACCTGGCCCCAGCTAACCAGATTGCACATAACAAGCAGCAGGAATGGCACTGTAGATCAGTGACTCAAGTAGGTTTTAAGCAGGGTCTTTAAGGCGGAGTGCTTCCGAAATTCCAGAGTTTAGGGCCTAGGCAGCCGAGGACACGGTCGTCAATTAAAAATCACCTCCCTGTGAGCTGGGAGGCACTGTGCTCTCAAACTGAACACTGACCTTGCCCTCCTTTTAACTCCCTTAGCCTTCTCTTCCTTCTACAATCTACACACTTCTCCAAAGCAAGCTAACTAATGCTGAGGAGTCCTGCCCAAAGCTTTACCCTACTTCTTCTCTCAGACTTCAACAGACCTGCTGTGCAGTGACAATACTTATTTTGTTTATTCCAGAGTGAACAGCAAATGGATTCATCCAGTACATACCAGAACAGAAGCCATATGGTATTATGCCAAATACTGCCATTAAACTCACCGCAAATATTTGGAGTGAGTAAGTGACAAAGTTTCTCCATGCCACGCACAGGACATATGGGAGGTAGAGGGAGAAGTAGATGATTCCTCCACATGCAGCTGCTAGGTTTGCACCAGAGAAGAACGTACTGATCAAGAAACACTGCATGATGGTAGCAACAGCAAAGGTTGCAAGAAATACGAACACGACAGAAGGGTCGCTGTATGGGAGAATCTCTCCTTTCTGTAACACAAAGAAAAAATGAATATAATTCTTTGCCAAACATTCAAGACAAGTCTAGCAATCCAACCCAATATTTTTAACTTGTACACAAATAAACGAGAGAATGATCCATTCAGCAGTAGAAATCCACCAAAAGCAACTGTATTTTATTCAAGCCCAGCAAACTGAAAAGTGCATTTCTAGGAGCATAACACACAAAAAGATTAGTATTGAAAACTACAGATTCAAAGTAAGAATATCTAGATATCTGTTTAGAGTCAGTCTAACCACCCTTTAATTGCTTCAGAGATAATTCTTGGTACTTTGTTGAATTACTTAACTTACTAAGATTTGATATTAATTGTGCTTCATATAAATGTTGGTGGGCTCAAAGTTTGATCTCAGCAGGCAGAGAAAAACTATATAGAAATACAGGAAATAAGAGGGCGATTACTACAAAGAGAATTGGTAAGTGCAAGACTTATGAAGAACAGATTCAGAAGGTTGATAAAAGGTTATTAATTTGTACCAAAGAGTATAGGTAACAATCACCTCAGAACTGTGCAGCACGTTCCTTTCAATAACAAAAGTCAATCTATAGAGGCAATTACCACAAGGTTGGAACAAGCATGAGTCCAGATGTCCCGATCCCAAATGTATGTGATTACATGTGATGCAATATCAAACGTGGGATCAATAAGAGACACGTGACAAATACAAGGCAAGAGAAACAGATGGGATTGCCACGATAGTTATCTCCGACCTCTGGAAAATATCCTGAGGATGAAAGCAAAGGTATGAGGTATAGTCAAAGTTAGTAGGAATTCTAGGGCAGCAGTACAATCCACAGGGGCTTTAAGTAATTACAGCCTTGAAGTAAAATAAGGAGGTCAATGCTTGTGATTATTCAGAATGACAGGAAATTGAAAGGTCTTCATTAAGAAGATGTACAACTGCCTCAGGAACGGTCTTCAACATGAAGATAAACTGAAAAGGAAAATAGTTTCACTTTCTTCAGCCATTACAGGGCATTTACCTTCAGGATTAAAGTGAGAAAAGCAGAACTGATGAGGAAAGGGATGAAGCTACTGATGAACCAGCTGATCCACAACATTCCATTGGTCAGTCCCATCATCTTCATTGTCTCCTTCAGTCGCGCTTCCTTCTCATGAACCATCCCTTTGATTATCATCGCTACTGAGTAAATCCAAGACAGGATCATGAAGAGGGGCAATGAACGGTTCAAAACTCGCAAGAAACTGATTTAAGAGAAAACCAAAATTAATCATTGATTTGGAAGAAGACAATCAGTTAAATAGTTTGGAATATATAGTTGATTTCGGGAAGATAATATTTAATAACTACAGTGCTGTCTGATGGGTCAGTAGGCTTACAGTGAGAGGACCCAGGACACAGGCCACAGACCAAAAAAGTCAGAATGTAAGTTACAGGTCTTTGCCGAATTTGCTGATCTCAGCCAGGATGATGGTTTGGGCATTGTAATTGGCTTCATTGGGCCAGGTTGGTTTGGCAGAAAGGGAGTGAAGGGAATAACAATTGGTCTGTGTTTTGGCTCCTGATTGATATCCAGCACATGGGTGACAGGTGCAGACAAGACCAAACTGTACCATGAATTTAAATGGCCTTTCAACATTGTCTAAACTCACATGAAGAATGGCCAATTGGATGAGGTATCAGATTTGGGAGAAACTGTGGTAATGTCACTGGACTAGTAATCCAGGATCCCAGAATAATTCCTTAGGGACATGGGTTCAAATCCGACCACAGCAGCTGATGGAATCATTGATTACTGTAAAAACTCATCTGGTTCACTAATGTCCTTCAAAGAAGGAAATCTGCCATCCTTAGCCAGTCTGGCCTACATATGACTCCAGGTCCACAGTTATGTAGTTGACTCTTAACTGCCCTCTGCAATATATTATGGCACAGCAGATGGTAAATGCTGAAACATTCGAATCCCAGAGGGAAATTTGAAACAAATGCCACAAACATTTTACAATTTATATTTATTTCGAGACTTGTACCTTGAATTCAGTAGTAATAAGACCACTGAGTCTTATAGGTCTCTTACAAAACTAAATTAAACCTTTATTAATAAAAAAAATGATTTTAAGCACATACAAGTTTACAAATTACTACTATGATAAGTCCTAGCTCCCCTAGTTAATCTAACTCCCAATTACATCTCCGTTAAGGCAACAGTAAAACACAGATTTTAAAAGATCCAGGCAAAGTAACACAATATCCTGAACAGTAAACTTCAGTTCGTGCAAACAGCAACTTGAGGCTTAGAGGCTGGAGGCTTTTCACACTCATTAGATCTTAGAATGCCTTCCTCTTTCACGTAACCTTATCTCCTTTATATAGGTTTCTCCCTTTTTAATGTAAATCCCATTGTCCCAATATGTCTTTTCAACTGTACTTTTCTAATAATAAAATTCTTTCTTGGTACCAAATTTATCAGTAAGCTTTGGGAAAAATAAACACGCTGTTTGGCTTCTTCTGGCTAAGTGTAACATTTCATCACCTCTTTTGAAATTCAAATTATTCTGGTTTATCTAAAAATGTAAATTTTCCCTTTATACCTCACATTCTAAAACTTCTGTCATGTTTACCTATTTAACATTTCAATCCTAGCTTCTCTTCTGACACAAAGCCTTCAGACCAGCTATCTTTAATTCAATTAAGTCCCACACAGACACAAACTACCCAGACCCCAATACTTACAATAAATTCCAGTAATGTTATGAAAATTATTATATTTTCCTGACAAATAGCCTAGCAAGATACTAGGTTCAAGAGCAATTAGGGATGGGCAACAAATGCTGGCCTTGCCAGTGATGCTCACATCCCATGAAAGAATAAATAAAATCACAAAGTGGCCAAGAACCAAGCTCCAACAAGAATCAATGGCTTCAAGAGAGGAAGAAAGAACACTGGAAATATCTGGCAAGAACCCACTGTTACAGCAATGTAAACAGACACTTAAGAGCCCATTATCTGGAATTTATTACATCCCTTGGCACAAAATAGCTGAGGTACATCTTAAAATATTTGGTTCAAATTTATTATTTCAAATAGTGATTACGTCATTAATTTATTCAGCATAGTATCAACAATAAAACTAATTATTATGATTTAGTTTACACTGACACTGGTTTGTAAAGCTGAAGCCTAATCACCAAATATCTCTTAAGCACCAAGATTGTAAGATAGTTATTTTTGAGAAAGGCCTTTTGGCCCTTTTAAATTCATCAATACAAGAGATCCTAAAATCATAACCCCACTACAGCATCCAAATGATTTTTTAAATGCTTCTGGGGTTTTGCCTCCACGAAATATATTTTCAGATAGTTTGATGTGCAAGATAACACTATGGGGGAGGGTTCAGGGCAGGGGGATGGGGGGCTGAGAATTATGATATTTACCATTTTATTGGCTTGAACCCACTCCTCTTTGTCCAAATCTTTTCTATCCCCTTAACTATCTATCTTATATACCTTTGTAAGGTAACCTTTCAGAAAATCACTCTTTCCTAGGCTGAAATGTCCACAACTCCCCATTGTTCCCAATTAAGATCAGCCTCGTTGTCCTTTTCTGAACAGCCTCCAGTGCCGAATATCCAGTTCTGGTAATCGAGAACCAAGCTAGGAGTGGTACTCAGTCTGTGACCAGAGCACTTTACAGTTTGAATACTTCTTCCTCTGGTTTATATTTTAGGGCTTTGGCTGTCTATCTGAATGCTCCATTTGCTCGGTTCATTATGGCTCTGCATTAGTTCCTTACAGACAGATTCATCTCAGGTTTGCACAAAAAGGATGTTTTACTCGCTGAACACAATGGCGGTTTTTCATGCCATATCGTGCCATTCCTGGCACATCCCACCTCATTAATAATTCATTCCCAGAAAACATGCTGGATCGCTGGTGGGGTGGCCTCTGATTCACCTGTCCTGCCATAACCTCAGGTCTTCAGTAATCTGGGCACCATATTAAAGGGTGCCCCTGCACAGAGCTAACACTCTAAGGGATCAGAAATTGCTACAAATTCATGGTTGCCAAAGGGATGAAACATGCTGCCTCCAAATTTAGCAACACCCCCCTCAGGTGCTTACTGGACACACTGGAGGCCCACTGTGAAGTCTTCTACACCCGCACTGGACAAAGGCCAGCAAGCAAGGTCACCAATCCAGCTTGGGAGGCAGTGGCAGCAGTGTTCAGCACCAATGCCCTTCCAAATAGGACAGTCAAACAGTGGAAGAGGATGAATGGTCTCCTCTGTTCCACCAGAGTAAGTCACTCATCCCATCACTCAACTCGCACATTCATAAACCCATCACACATCCACAGGGATCTCACTCATTGCCAGTTCAAGGGGCATCACCTTTCACACTCTCTCACACACTTTCATCTGTCCTGCGGATCGTGTCCTCATCCTGTCCATGGCACACTCACCACCCACAAATGCCAGGCAACTTTCTCATCTGGCTGGCAGGCATCCTGCTTACACTCTCTCTGTCGGTCTACATGCAGGGCAAGTTGGCACTCGAGGGAGAGGTGATGAATGGTGGACAAATGCCTGATATCAAGGTCCTCACAGACTTTGAAAATAGAGTTATCCAGCTGGCCGGCGATGATCTGGACTGTTCCTGTGCTGATGGTGAGGTTGCCGGTGCTCAACCAAATAAGGATCAAGCAGTGCAACATCCATTAGACAATCATGCTGTGAGTCAGTTCCCCTGTTCCACAGTCCCCTGCCATGCACTAATTATTTCTTTGCTTTGGCAGGTACATCTGGGAAGCAGCTGAGGGGGCCCACGAGCCAGGTCCTCGACTCAAACCCTGAAGGCACCTCAAAAGAAGAATCTGATGACGGCCTAATGTAAGGCCCATCACAGCGCTCACCCACACCCCGTGATCCCAGCAGCTCACCCACAGGCTGAGGGTGCCACTGCCACACAGCGGGACCCCAAAAGCAGGTTGCGGCCTCCAGGTCTCGGCCCTCCAAAGGACGTCCACCAAGCTCATCACAGACAGGGCGTGGCAGACTGCCTCCACCTCTGCTCTGGATGTTGGGGGAAGCGCCAAGACATAGCGGCAGGGTTAGGAAGGTTAAGAAGATGTAACTCTTTTGGAGGTCGCACAGCTTGGGCACAGGTGTTAATAGTGAACATTAAGTACAAGAGCTTGCCAATAAACTCCCAAGAATGTCTCCTTGTCTATGGCTCCTTGTTATGATGAGCAGTGTGTGTGTCACTCAGATGTGAAACCTTGGATCCTTCACAAGATGTCTCAAGTGTCTCAGTCCAGAGCCTCCTCCCTGTACAGGTGTGTAACCTTCAGACCAAAGTGATGGTCCAGCTTCACACTCACTGAACACATTAGTGACGCCTGCACCTCAATGGTACTTGTCATTGCTTCCAGAATGTCGTGGGCCGGCATTACAGAGTTCCGTCATTCTCTGTGTGCTCTCAGTATCTTTTGAGGTGGGGCTCATTCCCCATCTCTTCAGCATCTGTGACCGGTGATGCTGTGCTCCTGAAGGGGTCAGGTACTGAAGGCTGACAAAGGGTCAGGTGCATTAAAAGTTTCAGAGCTGTGTCTCCATGATATGATCCTGATCACAGGGCTCAAGTGAGCTTCCCTCAGCCTTACAAGAATCAGACATTCACAGAGGCAATATGAAGATCTATGGAGTGTGCTCACTAGACATCGTCATCATTCTCCTCCTGAAATCTAGCGACTATTAGGGCCTCCGTTGCATCTCCATAACATGAGCCTGAACATAGTATGTGCACTGCCATCAGCCACACAGGAGTCAAACATTCATAGATACAAGGTGAGAATGTCAGAGCTGTCTTCGTCATCACCCTCCACAAACCTTGCGGCTATGAGGGCCTCCTGAGCATGCCTGAATTGTCTGACCACCACAATGGCCTCATCGCTGGCATCCTTGCCTTCAAGGACTTCATCATAGTCATCCCCTTCAATGTCCTCCTCATTGGAGATGTGCAGTTCCTCCATCTCTTGAGGCAGGTTCTCTCCCCATTGCAGCGCCAAGCTGTGGAATGTGCAGCAAACGACGATGATGCATGGCACTCTCTAGGGCATGTATTGCAGTGCTCCACTGGAGCTCTTGAGGCACTGGAACCTCATTTTCAAGATGCCTATCATTTGCTCCACCAAAATCTAGGTCGTGGCATGTGCCTTGTTGTATCTTCACTCTGCTTCAGTCTGAGGCCGCTGCACGGGCATCATCAGCCACGTCTTCCAAGGGTAGCCCTTGTACCTGATGAACCAACCCTACAGCCTCTCTGGCCCCTCGAGGATGTCAGGGAACTGAGACCTATTAAGGACGTAGGAGTCAAGGATGTTCCCTGGGAATCATGTGCCGACTTGTAGGATGTGTTTGTAGTGGTCGCAGACCAGCTAAACATTCAGCGAGGGGAAGCCCTTGTGGTTAATGTAGTTGACTGCTTGTTGCCATGGAGATCTAAACACCACGTGAGTGCAGTCGACGGCACCCTGCACCTGTGGAAAACCTGAGATTTGGGCAAAGCCCAGCGCTCTTGCTTCCTGGCTTTCCTGATCCTGAGCGAAACGCACAAAGTTCTGCGCCTTTGCAAAGATGGCGTATGTGGCCTCCAATACACTTGTGCATGGAGGCTTGTGGAGCCCTGGATGGAGCCATTGGCTTAAAAATTCAGCACTGCGGTCACTTCCACAGCCACTGGCAGTGGGTGCTCTCCATTACCCCGTGGCGCTAAATCCTGCAGCAGGTGAAAATGTGACCGACCAGTTCCCTGGACATGTGGAGTCTTCGGCGACACTGGTTCTCAGTCATCTGCAGGAATGACAGACACTAAGACGATGGGTCAAGCAATGCACCTACAAGCAGCAGCTTACTGTGGATCTTCAGCTGTGTAGGGCCTGCTGCTCCTTCATCTTGAGGGAGGTGCTCGTCCCTTTGAGGAGCCAGGTAGCTCTGCTGTTCTCTTCTTCTCTGGTCTTTAAGCCATGAAGCTGCACTGTTAGCTTGAACCATAATGGAAACTGGCCCAAATCTTAATAGAGACATCGCAAGGTGAAAAGGTTAGAAATGCAGGTCCCTTTAAGACTAAAACCAGGACAAGCTTCAATGAGCTCATTGAAGCCTGTACTTAAGAGCTGGGGTTTTTCCCCAGTAGTGGGTTAGTTTTTGAACGTAGAGAGGATCCAGAAGGGAAGAGTGGGAATTGGTATTTGTTCTGAACTATAACAATACAACAGTTGTGATTCACAGAATGTCTTCTGCGCCAGATTTGATAAATAGATAGTCACCTATTAAAACACAAGGGGCTGTGAGCGCCTTCACCAGTGACTGCACCATGTCCACCTTTCACAAGGTGATTGTACAACTTGGCCAGTCGGCCAATTGTTCTGCTGCTCCGTAAAACGCACATTAATTTGCAGTTGGCACCCGAGGGGTGAAACGTTCTGGAGGATTTGGTGGCACTTTCATGCTTCTGCATTGCTTGAGCAGGCAGAAAAGCTTCAGAGGCCCGACTCCAAGCATGTCAATGGAGCTGCTGCTGAATGGTCTCAATGTGGAAGAATGGTCACTTTTGACAAGCTTTCCCAAGTGCGTGGCTACTTCCCTCACTCCCCCTACCCCTGGCCCCTCGGCATGTGCTTGAGTATTTCCTTCAGCCTGTCTGTGCTGCCTTGCCCCCCCAGCACCCCCAACCGCACCACCCCCACCCCTCCCCGCAGCCTGACCCGCATTGGAGCCTTTGCCCTGCCACCACCCTGAAAGCCAGCCAGGGAAAAAAACGGCTTGCCTGTGATCCCTGCAAATGCCTCTTCCCTGATGTCCTATGGTCAATGTTTGTGACTGCTGTGCAAGGTTGTGTACACTCTCCTTCGAGCTCCCCTCAGATTTCAGGTCACCAGGTGCACACCTTTTAAAGACAGTCGGACAGTCGTGAAGCACGCTATTCTGAAGTCATGCCGACGTGGGCGGTACATTTGATGTGGGGTTTGTCGGGGGGGATGATTCCAGGGCTTATAATTAGATGCAAATATATTAAAATGACATTCCCAACATGTAGCAGCAGGAAGCTTGCCCTGCCATTAATGGGTGGAGCGGACCATCGCAAACTGGTTTCATGATGGTTTAAAGCTGATCTTTGGCCTTCCCGCCATATTGTCCGTGCCCCACACCCCACCAAACACCATGATGTCTGCCACCAATGGAGCTGGAAAATTACAGCCTACATTTAGTGTCAAGCCTTCTGAAACTCCTAGCCCCGGTTCAGCTTTGTGTGTTGCTTATCTTTTCTCCAATTAATAAAATAAGGTGACAGCTCTTACTAAATGAAAACTGACAACCACAAACCCAACCGTTTTCCTCCAAATTTCTCTCCTTCACTCACTGACTCTTGCTGGGGCACAAATTCCATATGCGCTCGACTCCAGCCTGCACATCCCTTCAATAACATTTTTCATGCAGAAGCCTAAACTGCTGGCATCATATCCCCCGCAGGAGTTAAATGGATGCCAATCAGGAATGGGCTCATGAAAGGTTTTCCCTTCCCTCACTGGCGCAGAGACACGGAGGTCAATTTTAGTATACCAAACATCCGCTCAGTAACATACTGTGTGGGATGTTAACCTACTTAAGCAATTAGAGTAAAGCTAGCACTTCTGTATAAATGTGGAAATGCAGAAATAGATGATGGGCAGACGGAAGCACAAATACCTTATTTTGGAACAGGTGAAGTGAACCGAAATTAAAATTTCCTTAAACATGCTTGGCTTGGAGAAAAATATCAGGTGGTGGTTTCTTTGCCCATGTTTGATCCGATGCCATGAAACTTCATGGAGTCCAGAGTTAATGTTGAAGACTCCCGGGGTCATTCCCTCCTGATTGTAAACCATTGTGCTGCCAACTCTGATTGGACTGTCCTGCCATTGGGCAGGGCATACTCAATAATAGCGATGGGGGAGTTTGGAATATTGGTTGTATGGTATGATTCACTGAATATGACTATGACAAGCTGTTGCTTGACTAGCCTGTGGGACAGCTCTCCCACAAGACCCCAGATGTTAGTGAGGAGGACTTGACAGGGTGGCCTCAGTCGATGCTGGGTGATTCGTCCAGTTTTATTCTTATTCAACTTTTCTGTAGCAGTTTGCTGTAATTGTTAGGCCATTTCGGAGGGCAGTTAAAACTCAATCACATTACTGTGGTTCCAGCATCATGTGTAGGCCAGACCAGCTAAGGATGGCTTCCTGAGGACATTAGTGAACCAGAAAGGTTTTTAACCATAATCCTGTAGATTCATGAGTAATGATCATAAGATTTTTCTTGATTCCAGATATATCAATTAATTTAATGTAAATTCCCCAGCTGTTGTGGTGGGCTTTGAACTCATGGGCAGGATTTTCCTTACAAGCTTCAGGGCCCCCCATCCTCGGGGTCAAATGGGGTCAAAAGTCCACACTGTGTGCAGAACAGTCAATGGGCAATGATTTTCCCCAAAATTGGGCAGTTAGTGACCAGAGGGCAGGCTTCTGAAGCTGGAGAGCCAACAGGAGGCCCTCCAGCACTGAAACAGCAGCAGGCTGACTGCTTTTATGCAAGTGAGAGAGAACATGCTTCAAGATGGAGGAGCACTTTCCCCAACATTAACTGCAAAAAGAAAAATAAAAAGCCCATAGCATCTAGGCCACTATTGCAAAAGAGGAGCCCCTCCACTGGGAAGCCTGTGGCCGCAGCTGAAGCCAGACAGGGGCTCTAAGCCTGGCTGAAGCGCAGTCACCCTGGCATGCTGACAGGAGGCCACCTCCAGGCAGCTGCACGGTTTCCTGATAGGGGGCCTCAAGGCCAGCTAATTCCAGTTCACCTCTGACCGTACGTCTTAATAGGGCGTTAATGAGGTCAATTGTTAGCCACCATTTGTGGGTATTATTGTTGTGTTACTGCTGTGCTCTCATCCCGTCTCTGGTAAAATGGCCTCGGAAGTGAGATGATGCCAGGGAACTGGCACGCCAGCCACTGGCCAGAATTAATACGCCTGCCCGCCTCCATTGGAACTTAAAAATTTAGCCCCCCATTTCCAGAGCATTAATCCAGGCTTCTAAATCACTAATCCAGTAGCATCATTGCTTTGCTACCATCTCTGTAATAATTACAAATCATTGAGATTTTAAATCAGTTCTGGCACTCACGCATCATCTACATAGCATGGGTATGGCATTTGTTGTAAATAAATCCCAGTCTTCTTGTGTTCGCCAGTCTGTACTCGAATGATTGCTTGTTCCACCAAATCCTGAATGTAAACAAATCCTCCCCAGATGTAACGTAGGTTCAGAATTGGGTGTGCTGCAGGTCCCGGGTCCCAAAACCTAAGAGGTAACACAGCAAAAGAACATTCATCAGAGTAACATGATCTGGTCCTAGTACTCCATAAATCAAACACTGAAAAAGGACACGCTGTCATCATGTCTTCCTGCCTGGGCTGGGCAGGCCATATTGTTTGTATGCCCCAGGTGCCACCATCATCATCCCTGGGTATGTCCTGTCCCACCGACAGGACAGACCCAGCAGACGTTGCGGCACAGTGGTATACAGTCGGGAAGGAGTTGCCCTGGGAGTCCACAACATCGACTCCGGACCCCATGACGTCTCATGGTATCAGGTCGACCATGGGCAAGGAAACTTCCTGCTGATTACCAAGTACTGCCCTCAGCTGATGAATTACTGCTCCTCCATGTTGAACATCACTTGGAGGAAGCGCTGAGGGTGACAAGGGTGCAGAATGTTCTCTGGGTGGAGGACTTCAATGTCCAATGTCCATCACCAAAAGTGGTTCGGTAGCACCACTACTGACTGAGCTGGCTGGGTCCTAGATGACATAGCTGCTAGACTGGGTCTTTGGCAAGTGGTGAGGGAACCAAAAGGGAAAAACGTACTTGAGCTCATCCTCACCAACCTGCCTGCTGCAGATGCATCTGTCCATGACGGTATCATTAGAAGTGACCACTGCACAGTCAGTCAGTCATTGTGGAGACAAAATCCTGCCTTCACACTGAGGATACCCTCCATTGTGTTGTGTGGCACTACCGCCAAGCTAAATGGGATAGATTTCGAACAGATTGAGCAACTTGAGACTGGGCATCTATGAGGCACTTTGGGCCATTAGCAGCAGCAGAATTGTGCTCAAACATAATCTGTAACCTCATGGCCTGGTATATCCTCAACTCTATCTTACCATCAAGCCAGGGGATCAACCCTGGTTCAATGAAGAGTGCAGGAGGGTGTGCCAGGAGCAGCACCAGACATACCTAAAAATGAGGTGTCAACCTGGTGAAACTATAAAACAGGACTATTTGCATGCCAAACAGCATAAGCAGCAAATGCTAGACGGAGCTAAGCGATCCAACAACCAATGGATCAAATCTAAGCTCTGCAGTCCTGCCACATCCAGTCGTGAATGGTGGTGGACAATTAAACCACTCACTGAAAGAGGAGGCTCCACAAATATCCCCATCCTAATGATAGAGGAGCCCAGCACAGCAGTGCAAAAGATAAGGCTGAAGCAGTTGCAACAAATCTTGAGTCAGAAGTGCCGAGTGGATGATCTATCGCGGCCTCCTCTGGAGATACCCAGCAACACAGATGCCAGTCCTCAGCCAATTCGATTCACTCCATGTGATATCAAGAAATGGCTGAAGGCACTGGATACTGCAAAGGCTATGGGCCCGGACAACATTCCGGCAATAGTATTGAAGACTTGAGCTCCAGAACTTGCCGCACCCCTGGCCAAGCTGTTCCAGTACAGCTACAACACTGGCATTTACCCGGCTATGTGGAAGTTTTCCCAGGTATGTCCTGTACACAAAAAGCAGGACAAATCCAACCCAGCCAATTACTGACCCATCAGTCTACTCTCGATCAGTAAAGTAATGGAAGGAGTCATTAGTGCCATCAAGCGGCACTTGCTTAGCAATAACCTGCTCACTAATGCCCAGTTTGGGTTCTGCCAGGGCCACTCAGCTCCTGATCTTGTTACAGCCTTGGTTCAAGCATGGACAAAAGAGTTGAACTCCCGAGGTGAGGTGAGAGTGACTTCCCTTGACGTCAAGGCAGCATTTGACAGAACGTGGCATCAAGGAGCCCAAGCAAAACTGGAGTCAATAGGAATCGGGGGAAAACTCTCCACTGGTTGGAGTCATACCTAGCACAAAGGAAGATGGTTATGATTGTTGGAGGTAAGTTATCTCAGCTTCAGGACATCACTGCAGGGTAGTATCCTAGGCCCAACCATCTTCAACTGCTTCATCAATGACCTTCCTTCCATCATAAGGTCAGATGTGGGGGATGTTTGCTGATGACTGCACAATGTTCAGCACCATTTGCAACTCCTCAGATACTGAAGCAGTCCATGTCCAAATGCGGCAAGACATGGACAATATCAAGGCTTGGGCTGACAAGTGGCAAATAATATTCGCGCCACACAAATGTCAGGCAATGACCATCTTCAACAAGAGAGAATCCAACTATCGCCCCTTGATGTTCAATGGCATTACCATCACTGAATCCCCCATTATCAACACCCTGGGGGTTACCATTGACCAGAAACTGAACTGGACTAGCCATATAAATACTGTGGCTACAAGAGCAGGTCAGGGGCTAAGGATCGTGCAATGAGTAACTCACCTCCTGACTCCCCAAAGCCTGTCCACCATCTACAAGACACAAGTCAGGAGTGTGATGGAATACTCCCCACTTGCTTGGATGAGTGCAGCTCCTTCAACACTGAAGAAGCTTGACACCATCCAGGACCAAGCAGTCTACTTGATTGGCACCACATCCACAAACATTCACTCCCTCCACCACCAACGCACAGTAGCAGCAGAATGTACCATCTACAAGATGCACTGCAATAATTCGCCAAGGCTCCTTAGACAGCACCTTCCAACCCACGACCACTACCACCTAGAAGGACAATGGCAGCAGATAGATGGGAATACCACCACCTGGAAGTTCCCCTCCAAGTCATTCACCATCCTGACTTGGAAATATATTGCTGTTCCTTCACTGTCCCCGGGTCAAAATCCTGGAACTCCCTTCCTAACAGCACTGTGGGTGTACCTACATCACATGCACTGCAAGGTTCAAGAAGGCAGCTCACCATCACCTTCTCAAGGGCAACCAGGTACGGGCAATAAATGCTGGCCCAGTCAGTGAAGCCCACATCCCGTGAATAAATTTAAAAAAAAATGTTTGACACCATACTCCCAAGCAACTGTTCTACTCGGAACTTGGTGGTGGCAGGAAGCTCCCAGGAGGGCTGCAGAAGCGCTTAAGGTAGGCTCAAAAGAGCCCCTGAAGAGATCAAACATCCCTACCAACTCATAGGAGTGGCTTATGGCTGACCAAAATTAAGAAGCTTTATTCTGGAAGGCAAGCAACACAAAGACAAAGACTTTGTCGGGAGCATACAGAAGTGAATTTAAGCCATTGGAGGGAGCGTACAAATCTCCAAATGCCTCATCTGCCTGACCCTTCATGCGCCACCTGCCCAGCATGTGGCAGAGTTGCAGATCATGCATTGGCATAATCAGCCATCTCAGAACCCACTAATCAAAGTGGAAGGAAATAGTTGTCAACTCCGAGGGATTGCCGAAAAAGATGTCCCCTTCCTGCCAATGGCTGTGCAATTTTGGGGCTCCCTGTTCTTCAGACAGTGCAGCAGTGAAACTCCAAAACTCCAGCCTTTAGAAAGGTCACTTTTAGAGTGTTTTATAATTTAATTCTATCATGCACACATGACAAACCAACCTCGGGGAGGTTTTGAGACTTATTTTGGGTCATATTATATAACCTAAGTTTAAAGTCATGGGTAATCATATAATCCACCTCTACCTATACCACATTAAAAAACCTTATGACCATACAGACTTCCCAAGTTTACTTCCAGTTGCCATGCTTATATCACACCTTGTGTGTCACCTTTCCCAGTCCCAGCTCCTTAGCCTCTGTGATAGAGAAAATGCAAAGCACCAAACAATGATATTTCTCTATTTCATAATATGCATTTGCACTTGAAAACTCACACACATGCAATGCAGAAACAACTGATCGGGCAGCATGGATTTAAACAGATAGGGTGTGGAGCGCTCGGCTTGTATCAATACTTTCCAGAGTTGGACAACTCCTGGGCAGCCTCAAAAACACCAGCAGCTCCCCCTTAAAGTTAATGGGACCAAGATGGGATACATGCTGACCTCACTCAGTTACATCAAGTTATGGAGGTGGCTGAGAAACAAGATTCAAATGGTCCAATTTTCTGAAGCTGTTGTAGGTAATATTTTGAATCATGTAACAAGTACAGAATCAGTGCACATTATTTCCACAGACAGTCTAGTGCCAAAACTTCTTTTACCTCAAAAAATAAACAGCCGTTGGGAGATAACGTCATAAAGAAATTAATGGAAAGTGGTTTTATGCATTTCGATAGCACAGTTAATTACTTGAATTTGACAGCAGACCTAAATATTTGATCACTCAAGGGTAATTTCGGGAAAGGCCTAGAAAATATTAAAACAAGATGGCCAGGAATCTCCCAGGCATCGATTGCACTTCACCACCAAAACTCTACATTAAATATGGCAGAAACCCCTTCATGCAACTGAATGAGGTTTCTGGTGAACTTATGAAGACAGAGCAGCAGCAGCTCAGGAAATTCCCAGCCCATGTTCCCAAAGGAACTTAATTTGGACAACACACAACCAGACCTGTCCTTGATTTTATTGGTCCGAGTGACATCATCAATGTCCATCCTGATCTTGTACTTGATGTGGCGCTGAAGGTTGTGCGACTCACTGCCCGTTGGCTCCTCAACCAAAAACACAACACCAGCCCAGAACTGTCTCTCCTCCAGAAGCTGCAATGCCCGGACCACTAACTTCTCTTCAGTCGGAACAGCTTCTAATTTATTCAGAGATATGCACTGTCAAGAACAGAGAAACTAGGATTTTAATATAATTTGTAACTTGGAACAATGTCAATAAATAACAGAAACAAACCTCTTGTTTGGGGGGGGGGGGTGGTGGGGAAGAGAAGAAAAGTTAAAGCAGGATTATGGTTTATACTTTTATGGAAAACCCCATGGCAAGAATCAAGGACCATCCTGATCTTGTACTTGATGTGGCGCTGAATGTTGTGCGACTCACTGCCCGTTGACTCCTCAACCAAAAATACAACACTGTCCCTCCTCCAGAAGCTGCAATGCCCGGACCACTAACTTAGGATATTAAAGGTTAAAAAGTGTTTGAGAGAAAACATGAGCGAAATCAAAAACTAGTGGTTAAATGATACCATGTTTCCATTTTAAAAGGCTGTAGATTGTAGCTGGAGGCAAAGAAATAAAACTGTAGATGTTGGGAATCTGAAACAAAAAAGAAAATAGTGGAAATACTCAGGCTAGTCAGCATCTGTGGAAAGAACAGACATTAACGTCTTAAGTGTATACCCTTTATCAAATGAAAGGTGATACTGGTAAAAACAGAGTTACAGTGGGAGACAAGCCTGGATTTCAATGCAGGGAAAAGGATTGAGGAGAACGATGAAGATTATGGAAGTCAAGGTATTTGGAGCTTTGGAGAAATGAGAGGAAACTTCAGAGGAGAATTGACTATAATAGCATCTAAAGGAGTGACATAGGTTGATTCTATAAACACTCAAGTCTCACTTGTCACCTAAACAAGTCGATGGCAGCAATGACACTGGGTCACACAAACCTGCCTTTAAAATTACCGTGTAACACAAGTCCCAGGCGTCAAAGAACAAAACCTCTGGTACAGGTTTCATGTTTCAACAAACCTAGAGGGACCACAGTTTAAACCAGAGACTACAAGTTTCTGTCAATGAACAGTCACGCTGTCCACTATATAGGGACTTGTTCACACAGATAGCACCTGTGCATGTGCTAAGGTCCCTTTTGCTTATCTAGGGCAGAGGCAGGATAGAGGCGAGGGGAAGCACTCCACTAAGAACATAAACAGGGCACAGCTGACTTAAGAGCACCATCTAAAATAAGTTGATCACCAGGTGCCTGTATAAACAAAATAATTTGAGAGATTTATTTTTAGCCTCATTCTCTGCCTCTGTCCACTGAGACTTCTCATCTCACTCGATTTTGTCAGTGACCAGTGTTCCACTGAACTTTTCCTCTTTCATAAGCTTGTTTTTCAGATGCGGTCTCTCCTTTCTGCATCCGCTCGGTGATGTAGTCAAGGATTATCGTAGTCTCCCACACTAACTCATTCTTTCCCAGGACTGCTATGCAGAGCCTCACCTCCTTTAGTTTCCTACTTTCTTTGATCCAAAACATTTAAGCTTGGTGTCACTTAATCACTACTTCCTGATTTATCTTTTGTTCTCCCCAGCACTTTTCAACTTTGGTGCCGTCCAATACTGTGTCCCTGACTTTAGTTTCTCAACATCACAGTTTATGAAACATAGGGCTGGATTTTACAGTCCCTCTGCTGGCATGGTAAGGCGGTTATGGCGGGGATGTTGGGCAGGCTCCCTCATGGCTTTCCCAACTGCCCCTGACCTGTCTCCTGTTTTATGGTGGGTGGGGGAGGTATCAGGCAGCCTGCCCACCATTGGGACTGTTGAGGTCTTTAAGTGACCATTACAGCCTCATTCCATCTACACCACGGGGTGGCCCGTGCCAGGTGGGTAACCCAGCAGCTTTTACTGCACAGGCTGGTGTCAGGTAAAGTGGGGGGGGGGGGGGGGGGGGGGGGGGGGTGGTGGTGGTGGTGGTCAGGGGATGGGGCAGTGAAGGGATAACCTTCTTTGGGGGATCCAGTGCCCAATGGAGGCACACTCCCTCCCCTTTAACCATACCCCACCCCGGGCTCTCAAACCTGGCCCCCACCCCTCTTTACCCTCCTCTTTGGGATCTGCCAGCCAGGTCCTGCTGATACCTGGGACTTACCATGAAGTCTGACTCCATAACCTCTAATCAAACCATCAGGGTCTTCAAAAGCAAAGAGAGGAGCAGAGAAAATTGAAGAAAAAAAGCTTGTGTAAAATTGTTGCAGTTCAATGGAAAAGGAATTATTTACAGATATATTGTTCCTTGGGACTCTAGGTTTGATGCATCTTTTAGTTAGTCCTTAACTAGCAGATCATGGATAAAAGGACAGACAGGAACCACATGCTTTATGTTTGAATCAGTAATTTCCCATCAGTAAAATATGTCTCAAATGATTCTTATATACCAAAATTATGCACCAGTAACCATTCTTCAAACATGCAGTACAAACATAAGCTCAAAGTACCAGGCAATTTGGCAGCTAGCTGGTTTCCAAAAGTCATAACTCATAAGTGGACAAATGCTCAGAGTGTACAGTTGGTAACCAGGCATCTGAAAATTGTACAGCCACTCATTTTAGCTCAAAGCTTGGAATCAAAACAGGGGGTTTGCTGTGTCAAATGAGTTTCCACATACTTCACCCAGTAAATATAACACACACATAAATAACAACATAGATGTGGTAGTCAAAGTATATTAAAAGTCAACTATTTGGGGTGAAATTGGACATTGAATTGGATTTGTAGTGAATCGGCAGCCTATTTTTCACTCTGCCTGATCTCTTTTCCACTGAAGCTCACAAGGGGATTGCTCAAATTCTTTTTGGAGACTCATTTCCTAGTTTTTGTTGCTTTTACTTGCTTGAAAAATATTGCCAAAATTCTTAATTTCAAAGTCAATGTAAATTAAAAACTTGTTCAATGAAAAAAAAAATTGGCCCATTATTTGCTCGGAGCCCATTTCACACTGCTGCTTCTAGACTAATGTCATACCTATTGCGCTTTTAATAAGCTTAGATAATGATTTAGGTGGGAGGAGAAATTTTTTACAGACCCCTGCTGGTGTGTATTTGAAGGCAGAGGAACAACAAATTAAAATGGGTGGTGCCTTCACACTCTTCCCCCCACCCCACCCACTGAGCTCCCCCATACTGTGGTTAGCAGATCAGGCGTCAGCCCAACTGCCCTTTGGCCTATTGAGGCCCTTTTGCTGCCTATTAAAGGCCAATGAAGGGTGTCATTCCTCCTCTGCCGCCATAATACAGGGGTGGAGGGGGTGGCTGGCTGGTGGGAGAAAGAGGCAGAGGAAAGTGGCCAGCCCACTACCTTCCCAAGTCAGGTGAAAAAGATGGGAAGGAAGGGGGTGCACCTCCTTTGGGGTGCCCCCTGTGCCCATTCAGGGCACCTACTCCAAAGATGGCAGCCCATCCTTTCGCTTCTAGAACTCAAGTCCTCCCTTTCCCCTCCCCACCTTGCTAGGGTCCCTGGACCCTCCCTGACCAAAAACCCCAGACTTACTTTTTAGTCCAGCATACATGGATCTTCCTCCCAGGACTCGCTCAAGGTCCCAGCAGCAGCTACTTTTGCATTTTGGTGCTGCTGGGATTACTCAGCTGCCAGCCAAGGCATGACTTCCTGTCCCTGAGAGGCAGAGGCTCCACTCTCACATTGTTAAGGCTGCCTGCTAGTGTGGTATTGCTGCAGAGAAGCCTTTGTTAAAGTCTGCAGGCTCACAATCAACTTTTCTACTGGGATGGTGAGGAATATGAGCGCCGCCCCCCCCCCCATCCCCATCCACAGTAAAATTCACCCCATGGAGTATTGTCCCTTGACAGAAGATACCAGTAAGCTACAAAGGTCACTAACAATGTAAGTGCATTCCATAGCAGGATAAATTCCATTCCCAGCTGCTTCACATCAGGGAGTCGCCATCACAGCCACAATATGAAAAGGGCATCAAAATAACATTGAATTTAATGGACTATGGCAATTGAATTTACTGAGGATTATTATAAAACATGAATGATTAACTTCAATTAGAACATGAAAAGCTCGGCGCCACTTTATGACTATTTCCTAAATCACCTCACCTTTTGTGGTGGGGTCTGATGTTTCATTAAAGGGACTGAATTTATAATAAAATATTGAATTTCTTTAGAACATCCCACAACTTAAATTAAATAACTTTCAGATCTATATCCCGAGAATAATTTTCCCAATAAGCTTAATGTAACTCGCAAGAGTTACGTTCTGGTCCAGCTCCCAGCTACTTGTGAACTGCTTTGTATTTCTGAGTGGCAGTTACGATATATTTATAGTTTTGTAATATTGAAACAGTCAGCTAACATTCTTACTGCTAAACATCAGGGCCAGGCTCCACTCCCCTCTGTAACTTCATTTGAATTGGATTTGTAGAAACAATGCTTGATATGAAAGTGCCTCAGGGATATTATTAAACTATATTCCAATGTATGCCTTTTAATACTAGCTAGCTCACCTAAGCAATAATTGAGAGTTTTTCTGGATCCAACGAACTGAGAAATGTAAAAAAAAATGAAGTAGTACATAACGATATGAAAATTCCCTTGAACTATTGATCATAAAAATACAATGTGCTCTCATATATGACTGAAGTTGACTTGGTCAGGGGGATAGAGATGGAAATGAAGCACAGTCCAAACTTCCTTTGATTCTCAAATCTTTTTCAATTATGGATGCACCATGACTTCCAAAATGTGCAGATTAAAAAGAGTGCACTCCATTTTTAGAGCTTTGACCAAGTTGGGGATCTCTTCTTCTAACTAGAAGGCTTTGGACTGCTGTAGGTTTTAACAGAAATATACCTCAATGACATGGGACAAGGAGTTGACCATCTGATCTACTTCTCTGTAAGCTTGTTTCCAGGTGTAAATGGAATTCTCACTCTCCTGAGTTTGGCTCGACAGGAAGTTAGCAATACTTGCTGCATTCCAGGAGGTAGAATTAAGCTGTAGGTCAATAAGGCTGGTGATAGCAGGGTTCTTCAGCATTTCCTGGTAAAGACAAAATCATAAACATGGCAAGTATATTTAACAATACAGTACTGAATTAGGTAAGATTTCCCTTCTTTGCCCATATGCCAGAAATGAAAGGTTGAGACATTGATGTTTACACTCAAAAGTTTATTAGAGGAATTGTTACTCACAGACGACACACAAGATGATGCGAAGGCTGTAGGAGAACTTATGGCTGGAATTTTACAGGCGCCTGGGAGCAGGATGGCAGAGGCAGTTCTCAGAGGCAACAGTTGCTCTTGGAAGGGGTTAGAAGGCTTGCCTTAAGCCAGTTAAAGGCCCGCTGGCCACTAAGTGGCTGTGGGGCGAGCCGACCAAGTGGAGGCGTGCTTGCCACCGACTTTTACAGTGGAGGGCGATGACCTCACCCCCAGTGCAAAATGCAGCCCTGTGTTAAAGTAGCTAAATCCAGCAGTAGAGTGATCAGCCCTGGTGTCCCTAATTTAGCCGTTAAATCATCTCACTTTTATCCCCTAGATATAGGCAATTAAATCAGACTTCTCCCATGACTATTTTGCTCACTTTATACCAACTGCCAGTTGCTCATTATTCCACAGATTTGCTGACTGTGGTGGTAAGAGATGAAAGCCCCATTGTGAACTTCAAGGCTAACTTAGCTGTCTGCCTTCTCACAGAAAAGGCTAATCTAGGAGATCGCAACCACACCAACCATCTTTCATGATGTCAAATTCAAAAGGGGCCTTTGGGAACTAATTTTTCATGCGATGTGGGCCTCACTGACAAGGCCAGCATTTCTTGCCTATCTGCCCTTGAACTGAGGCTATTTCAGAGTTAAGGGTCTGGAGTCACATGTAGGCCAGATCAGGCAAGCATGGAAGATTTTCTTCCCTAAAGGAAGGCATTAGTCAACCAGATGGGTTTTTATGACAATTGATGACATTTTCATCATCACCATTACTGAGACTAGCTTCCAATTCCAGATTTGATTAATAGAATTTAAATTGCACCAACTCCCATCATGAGATTTGAACCCATTAGCCTGGGCCTCTGGATTACTAGTCCAGTGACATTACCACCACACCACCATCTCCCCCAGGGATCAACTGCTTGTTAACAGTCTCCAGTTACTGTATGTTTCAGCAGATGTCTTTAAACACTGACTTTTTGCTACAAAATAGTGTCTTTAACATAAAATGGATTATTTAAAACAACCTTTCCTGGTTCCTAATATCCTCCAACTCTGAAAAGTTGGAAGGAGCCTGAGCTCAGGAGGTCAAGTCTGGAATCAATGGAGATCCTGAGCAATAGCTGACTCTGCCCTCTCATCAAAGGGTTTGGGTTGTGTTAACCTACTTAGCTTTGTTGGCCCACTGATACATTACCTTTGCCTATATTGAAACACTTGCAGGCAATTTATCCTTCTTACAATTATTAAACACTTGCTTTTATATAGCACCTGATCATGCCATTTGTCTCAAAGGTAATCATATATAGGAAAATGCAGTTATCCTGCACTATTCACAATCAGCACCACTTCTTTTATGTAATTTGATTTGGGGAGCATATTGTATATCTTTCTCTCTCTTCAAATAATGCCATAGAACTTTTAATGTCCAGTTGAACTAGTGAATGGACCTAGGTTTAAAGTCTTGCCCAGTGAAGGACTCCCTCAGTCCTACAATTCAGTATCATGTGTTTAAGTCCTATAGTGATGCTTCAATTGACATTGTTCTGACACAGAAGCATGATTGCTACTGAAGCAAACTAATACAACGTGTGAGAATGAGGATAAGCAAAGCACTAACCTGGAGGAGACGGATTTCCTGACTACTTTCCATAAACTTCCGGATCTGGGGTCCAGCTTCATTCCATGCTCCTCGTACCTCCTGCAACAAACTGAGATCCTCAAATGTTCTGTTAACCTGATAAGGGAGGAGCAAAGATAAACTATTAACAACTTCAGTGTTGAAATACTTCAATACATTCAAGCCAGGTTTTCAATTCCTACTGACATGGTCTGGTCATCCTGCACTAGCATGTTGTGGACCAGATTTACTCTCATCTAATAACAAGTGGAATTAATTGATAACCAGTTGCTCAGATTTTAGTTTACTTGGCACGAGTTCATGGAGCAATGAAAACGGCAACTAAGTCAGTCAAAACACTTCTGTTTGTTCATAATAGCTGCTTATGGGCTGTACAGGTCTAATACTTTGTATGGTGAGAAAGTTGTTTAGATTTGTTTATATGGTCCCATTCCAGCATGCCACTAAAAGTTAGAAAATTCACTGCCCATCAAAACTTTTTAATTAGCTTGTTAGTGCATAAACAGTGTGGTCAATCAAAGAATCTTCAAATTGACTGAAGTCATCATGGTCAACATAAACTAACTCCTCATAAGCATTCCTACCTTATTCCGATTGTGTACTTTACGGACACTGGCCACACCAATTACACAGACCTAAGACAAGAAATTTTCACCACTAAAATCAAGTACCTCTTTCATTATCTTCAGTGTAGCTGGAGTATCCGGAGTATATAGAATCTTCCCCACAAAAAACGGCTTGATACTTTTCCACATAATCAAAGAATAAGATTCAAGAGTCTTAAGTATGTCATTACAGTGAGGTGCTATGGAAAGCAAGGAGAGAGATTCAGTTCAGCAGAACACATTTACACCCCTTTAACATTTAATGCATTATTAATGCTGAGCCCCATCCTCACTTCACAGTTGTACTAATATCATCAGCACGCAAAATAAAAACTTTTATCTTGAAAAAAAATGGTACAAAACCTCAGGGCTGCATTGGATTCTGAACTGAGATTCAAGTGCTACATCCCATCCATTACCAAGGCAGCCTACCCAACCTCCAAAATGTTGCCCGTCTCTGTCCTGACATAACCATGCACACTTCTGTTTGACTTTTACTCACCACTTTGTCACCTCCAGACTTGATTTTTTTTCAGCAACTCCTTGCCAATTTCCAAGTGCCACCCTCCCTAAATTCCAACTCATCCCAAAATCCATGCTAGCCCTGTTCCACTATCATCCCCACCTTTATTCCTTGCATCCTTGTACTTCCAAACTTGGAATCCCACATCCTACCATCAGCCCCAGGTGCTTCAAGCATCCTTCAGCACTCAAGAAGTCTCTTCCCCATCTTTGATTGCCCATCCCTCCTCCAACAAACTCCTTTTCTCCATACCTTCAGCCACCTCCCAATTCTCTTTCTAACCCTACTCAAGTGTAATATCGAATGGTGAAACATCTAAAGATGCACATCAGCTCCAGCCTCAGAAGAGTGCCCAGTGGTGGATTTTCAGTTTCTATAGCAGCCAACCTATGGATTTTCTGAATGAGAATGCCAATTACTACTGAATTAGGGGCAGCTTTGCATTGCAGGCCTGAGCCCATTAGGAATTGGGCTGAGACTGCTTAAATTCAATGTATTAGATCTTTTTACTTTCAAGATTTATTGAGAGTAAAAATTCAGTACTCACCTGTTAAGTTGCCAAAATTGATCATTTTGTCATCCGTGCCATTCCTGCCAAATAAGGCCTTGTAGTCATCTTCCTCATACCAGTTCAGGAAAGGTATCTGCAGGCCACCCCCATCTGGATGCCCACAAACTACTTTTGATATCATCCGAGATATCATCTTTGGTGACCCAGTAGTGTTTGAACTAGTTAACCACCGCACTGCATCCCGGAATTCAGAAAAACTTGTCATGTTGGAAAACTTGTGACGAAATCATAAGAAAACAGAAGAAAAATACATAAAACATTAATAGATGCCATAGTATTGAAAACCCCAGATGAAGAACCAAAGTCCTACTGCAGGACACCAGAAAACAAAATGATTAAAGACAAGGTAAATTTAACAATGGTAGCTGGTTAACACATGAATTGAGTGCTTAAGTTGCATTCTAGCAGCTTGAAACAGTGTGTTCTTGTGTCTTATATTTATTGTGATTTACCTTTTACTTTCTTAAATATCTCACTGAAGTCCCTGTTCCGTCACATCCTCTCAAACAGTGAAAAGCAAGCGTGTCTTTAATTCTTCCAAATAACTCAGGTCTCCCACTCTTGGTCTTTCCCTATGTCACCTCGAGTTACAATATTTCCCTTACACACCTTTGTAACCAAAATTGGGCAGGGTACTCAAGCTGTGAACTGACTAGATCACAATGGAGCTTTACCACATCTCAAATTTGTGCTTTGTTGTTATCCACTGGTTATCAGAATAATAATTTCTGTTAATAAAATACCATGAAACAAGGCTTTCATTCATGACTGCCATCTGCAGCTTTCACTCTGTTGAGCACCGAAACCAATGACCCAGGCCCAGCCTCAGGGTCAGCAAAGGGGTCCTCAATTCACAAGGTGAGTCTTTACAGGGACTCTCTCCCAAGCCACTTTATTACAGGAACTTTCTATGCACAGATTCCAACAGTCTGCATGGTTTTGCTCCACAAAACCAAAATCCTCTGTTAAGCCAGTGTGAAAACATAATTCTCTAAGTGAAATGGGAGAAATTCAAATAAAAAGAAAAAAAAGAGGAATATTTGGGATTTTCTGTAGGTGACAGCTAATGAAATCCTTGGAATGTGAAACTTTGACTTGTATGATTTCCTGTTGATTATGAGCGCTCATTCCGACATTTCCATGACTTGTCGGCGGGTTGTTAGCTTTGGAGACAGTCAACACAGTCTTAGGAGTTGAACATTACAGCTGAGCTCCAGACTCCACCATGCCCATGGGCATAGCTGCTGAAGATTGCCTAGTCCACAAGTTGACAACATTTACAAGGCATTTAAAGAAGCTGACAATGGCGCATAGACAGGTCCATATTCCTCCACCCCCAACAACCTGGTTGTCACCCATTGGTCAGAGTTTGCTGTGTGTAACTCCCAAGTTCAACAATGAAGCACTGGTAAGGAACTGGAGGGTAACTCCCTCCTGACCCCCAATACACCCACAGCAATGCTTATTGCCTTTGATGAGAAGGAAATTGGAGACAGTTATTGGGGGTGGGGACTGGAAGAACTATGCTGTGCAGTAACTACAGGTATCAGCTTGGGTTAGTTAACTGGGATCATCTTTGCATCCGAATCAGAAGATGTTGCATCTCAACCCCCTGCGTGTTTACATATTCCAGGCTAACATTGGACAAAACTGCATCAGCAGAGATGCCATCTCCTTCAGGTGAGATGTTAGAAAGAAATGTTGTGAAGAAGGCATAAGGAATTTGCAGACGGATGTAGAAAAAATTTGGCAGATGAAGTATAATGTGGGAAAATGTGGAGTTTGGCAGGAAGAATAAAAAAGCAGAGTTTTACTTAAACAGAGAACGACTGCAGAATTCCAAGGTGCAGAGGGATCTAGGTGTTCTCGTACATGAGTCACAAAAAGTTAGTATGCAGGTACAGCAAAGTAATTAAGAAGACTAATGGAATGCTATCCTTTATTACAAAAGAAATTGAACATACAAGTAAGGATGTTATGCTTCAGTTATCCAGGGCATTGGTGAGTCTGCATCTCGAATAGTGTGTGCAGTTTTGGTCTCCTTATTTAAGGATGTAAATGTGTTGGAGGCGGTTCAGAAGAGGTTTACTAGATTGATACCTGGAATGAGTGGGCTGTCTTATGAGGATAGGTTGGACAGGCTGGGTTTCTTTCCACTGGAGTTTAGAAGAATGAGGGGTGACTTAATATAAGATCCTGAATGGTCTTGACCAAGTGAGTCCGGAATTAGGGGGCAGTGTTTTAAAGTTGGGGGTCGCCCTTATAGGACAGAAATTAGGAGAATTTTTTTCTGAGGGTTGTGCAACTTTGGAGCACTCTGCCTCAGAAGGCAGTGGAAAAGGGGTCACAGAATATTTTAAGGCCGACGTAGATAGATTCTTGTTAGGCAAGGGAATCAAAGATAACGGGAGTAGATGGGAATGTAGAACTCGAAAAACAAACAGATCGAATATGATCTTATTGAATGGCGGAGCAGACTTGAGGGGCTGAACAGCCTAATTCTGCTCCAATTTCATATGAGCTCATATGAGAAACTATTTTTGGAATTAGGAAACATTTCCTATTCTTTCAATCACATACTGCCCAAGTTAATTTTCTCTAAGCATCACCTTTTGCTACTTTCTTTAAAGCTAATGAAAGCCACGTTCCAAGAACTTGCTGTTCAAGACACTCCTCCTCCTTCCATTTCTGTTTCCTTGCCTTGGGTTACCCATTACCATTTCACCTCCGCAGTCAGAGCAAGGTTGAAATGGTCTTTCAAAAACAAGCAAAGTCGCAATACAGCATTAAGCAAGGAAAGACCAAATCAGCCTATCAAACATGCTTTTGTCCCCCATCAAACACCAACTATCCATTTAATGTCCGTAAACAGCCTATTTACAACCTACCCTATCACGGATTCACCAACAGTGCCACACATACCTTCCCTCTGTCACTGGCCTTCACAAGTACTCACTTAGCCACAATGCAAGCTGACAGAAGTCAGAGTTTCCACTGCAACACCCAGATATTGGGTGACTTCTGCTTGCGTTGCAATGGAAGCAGAGATATCAGCCATCAGATGGTGCGACATGGTTAGGTCTGTAAGTGTGCTAGTGAGGTTGATCACCATCTCCACATTGGAAAAGAAGGTTCCAAGCTTTGTGCAAAGCCTACGCCAAGTTGATGTCCGACTGCTCCACACTCCTTGATGCTAGCTGCAGGCTTTCTGCCAGGCCAGCCAATCTGCCAAGCACATTTTTTGCGCCGCAAGCTATGCCATCGAAGCCCTCAGAATGTGTGTGTAACGTCCTCCTCTGTCAAGTATATACATGTAACTTCCCTGGCTGAAGATCATTTAGTCCTGGTACCTCACCCAGTGCAGATCCCACTTTTAAACTATTATCTAAAGTATGTGCAGTGACACCAGCTGAGATAGTGGCTGCAAATGCGAGGGCAAATAGCAATGTTTCTTGTTCATTACTCTTGAACTACTGTGTAGCCAGAGGCAGAATTTTGTAGTTGCATTGTGTGTTCCAACCACTGGGCCAGAAGCGCGCAGGACTTGCCGCTCGGAGGCAGGACATGCACAACTATAGTTACCTCACGGGGTCGGAGGTCCAAGCACCACAGTTAAGCAGCACCTGGACTAGCAAACACTCCCAGCAATCCATCAGCATCAGTCTGGCTGTCTGAGTGGATGTTTTGAAAGTACAACTGCTGATCTCGCCCACCATCTGCCCCCAACACTGGAGAACTGCCACTGTTACCGCAACCACCTACTGTTTTTTGAGTAATGTCTCAGAACAGAGAATAAGTGGCCCCAAGGTTTAGCATTGCCTCCCTGCAGCTTCACCTCCAGGCTGTGCAGGAACTGCAGGAAGTTCTATTTCCCAGTAATGGCAGTGGGAGACCCTCCCTCCTGACCTAGGCATCCTGGAAGGAGATTGCAGTGGAGTCTAAGCAAAACTCGTCCAATGCTGCAAAAAGGGTCAATGACCTCCTGCACTTTGCAAGGATAAATGTCTTGGTGCAGTCACTGTAAAGTGGCACATATGATGGCATCAAACAACGTAAACATGAGAGTGGAGATGAATGCAAGGCAGGAATTTGGGTTTGGGTTTGCGGCCTCAATAACAGATGGGACATGTGGACTGAATGAGTGACAGGCTGTTCATGTTGTGAAAGTTGTACCAGTTGCATATGTGGCACACTCACTAGGGAGGTGTCATTAGCTGTCATAAGCCTGCATGCTTTTAAAAGGGATTTGCTCTTCACTGAGTGGACATTCAATCCTTCTGTGTGCCTGCAGGAGACAAGGAACACATAATATCAGGAGGCACCCAAAGACTTTTTATCCTTTCATAGGATGTGGGTGTCACTGACAAAGCCAGCATTTGTTGCCCATCCCTACTTGCCCTTGAACTGAGTGGATTGCCACCCCATTTCAGAGGGCAGTTAAGAGTCAACCACATAGCTGTGGGTCTGGAGTCACATGGAGACCAGACCAGGTAAGGGCAGCAGATTTCCTTCCCTAAAAAGAACATTAGTGAACCAGATAGGTTTTTACAACAATTGACAATGGTTTCATGGCCACCATTACTGAGACTAGGGCCAGGATATTCCCCTTGGCGATTTGGGGGCGGGGCCCGGTCACCGAGGGGAAAATGACGCGGGATGACATCGGGAGGAATCCCCGACACCATCCCAGTCCATTTAAATTTCTAGGAAGGCGGGCGGACAGCAAAATCAGCTGTCCACCTGCCGACCTGTCAATGGCCAATTGAGGCCATTGACAGGCTATTCAAGTTTCATGTCTGTATCGTAAAAAATTAATAAAGTGTATGTGTTCTTTATTAACATGTCCCATCTCGTGTGACAATGTCACATGAGGGGGACATGTTAACAATTTTTTAATGTTTCTGTTTTTAATGTTTTTGACACTATCAGTATTCTCCCTGATACAGGACTTTGCCTCAGGGAGAAGTGTGCTCTTTCGTGCACATGCGCGAAAGAGCGCACTTTGACAACTGGGGATTCCCTCCCTCCCCCGCACAGGAAGTGCACAGCGCTTCCTGTCGGGGATATCGCTGGGCGGGCCTTAATTGGCCCACTCACTTAAAATGGCGGCGGGCCCCGTTTCATTGGCAGGGGTCGGCTGCCTGCCTGCCACCAAGCCTGTGGGGCCTGCTCGCCATCCAAGGGCAAGATTCTGCCCAAGATTTCAATTCCAGGGTATTAATTGAATTTAAATTACACCAGCTGCTGTGGTGGGATTTGAACCCTTGTCCCCAGAACATTAGCCTGAGCCTCTGGATTACGAGTCAAGTGACATTACCACTGTGCTACCGTCTGCCCAGCATCCACATATTGTCACCTGCAGAGTTGTTGTTGAACTGGCCAGGGAGTAGGCGGATGCTCAGTTGTGGATGGTGAGGCCAGAGTGTCAAGACAGGGTGAGGGTGTCTCCAAGGTGGGGTCAAGAACTTGTCATAAAGGAAACATACATGGTACAGAGCTGGGAAACAGGACTGTCATTTACCCTAAACTAATGTGTGTTCTCCATTGAAGTCCCCTGCATTTAGGAGAGATGTCAACCTCAGCTAAGGGCAAGCCAGAACTCCACCTGAGGATGACAACACTGAACACTCAAATGATGCAACCCTGCCCATCTGGACAGAGACAGTGACAGAAATAGTCACCTCCATGGGAACATGTTCACAATTAAGCTTGTGATCATAATCTGATGAACACAGACTTTTTAAAAAAATTATTCATGGGGTGTGGGCTTCACTGGCTGGGTCAGCATTTATTGCCCATCCCTAGTTGCCCTTGAGAAGGTGGTGGTGAGCTGCCTTCTTGAACTGCTGCAGTCCATGCTACTTGGCGTCAGTGCTGGAGGGAGCGAATTTTTATTGATGTGGTGCCAAACATGAAGGCTGCTTTGTCCTGGACAGTGTTCAGCTGGAGTGTTGTGGGAGCTGCACTCATCCAGGCAAGTGGGGAGTATTCCATTACACTCCTGACTTGTGCCTCGTAAATGGTGGACAAGTTTTGGGAAGTCAGGAGGTGACTTACTCGTCGCAGGATTCCTAGCCTCTAACCTGCTCTTGTAGCCACATTATTTACATGGCTAGTCCAGTTCAGTTTCTGGTCAATGGTAACCCCCAGGATGTTGATAGTGAGGGATTCAGTGATGGTAATGCCATTGAACATCAAGAGGTGACGGTTGGACTCCCTCTTGTTGGAGATGGTCATTGCCTGACACTTGTGTAATGTGAATGTTACTTGCCACTTGTCAGCCCAAGCCTGGATATTGTCCAGGTCTTGCTGCATTTGGACATGGACTGCTTCAGTATCTGAGGAGTCGCGTATGGTGAACATTGTTCAATCATTAGCGAACATCCCCACTTCTGGTACCTTATGTTGGAAGGAAGATCATTAATTAAGCAGTTGAAGATGGTTGTACCAAGTAACTACCCTGAGGAACTCCTGCACTGATGTCCTGGAGCGGAGATGATTGACCTCCAACAACCACAACCATCTTCCTGTGTGCTCGGTATGACTCCAACCAGAGAGTTTCCCCCTGATTCCCACTGACTCCAGTTTTGCTAGGGCTCCTTGATGCCACATAGTCAAATGCAACGTTGACATCAAGGGCAGTCACTCTCACTTCACCTTGGGAGTTCAGCACTTTTGCCCATGTTTAAATCAAGGCTGTAATGAAGTCAGGAGCTGAGTAGCGCTGGCAAAACCCAAACTGGACGTCAGTGAGCAGGTTATTGCTAAGCAAGTACCTCTTGACAGCACTGTTGATAATCCCTTCCATTACTTTACTGATGACAGAGAATAGACTGATGGGGTGGTAATTGGCTGGGTTGGATTTGTTCTGCTTTTTTGTGTACAGGACATACCTGGGCAACTTTCTGCATAGCCGGGTAGATGCCAGTGTAGTAGCTGTACTAGAACAGCTCAGCTAGGGATGTGGCATGTTCTGGAGCACAAGTCTTTAGTACTATTGCCAGAATATTGTCAGGGCCCATAGCCTTCGCAGTATCCAGTGCCGTCAGTCATTTCTTGGTATCATGTGGAATGAATCGGATTGGCTGAAGAGTGGCATCTGTGATGCTGGGGGCCAACGGATGAGGCCGAGGTAGATCATTCACTCGGAACTTCTGGCTGAAGATTTGTTGCAAATGGTTCAGACTCATCTTTTGCACTGATGTGCTGTGCTCCTCCATCATTGAGGATGGGGATATTTGTGGAGCCTCCTCCTCCAATGAGTTGTTTAATTGTCCACCACCATTCATGACTGATGTTGAAGGACTGCAGAGCTTAGATCTGATCCATTGGTTGTGCGATCGCTTAGCTCCGTTTGGCGCGCAAGTAGTCCTGTGTTATAGCTTCACCAGGTTGACACCTCATTTTTAGGTATGCCTGGTGCTGCTCCTGGCATGTCCTCCTGCACTCTTCATTGAACCCAAGTTGTTCTCTTGGCTTGATGGTAATGGTAGAGTGGGGAATATGCTGGGCCATAAGGTTACAGATGGTGTTTGAGTACAGTTCTGCTGCTGCTGATGGCCCACAACGCCTCAGTCTTGAGTTGCTTGATCTGTGAGAAATCTATCCCTTGGTAGTGCCACACAACACCGATGGAGGGTATCCTCAGTGTGAAGGCGGGACTTATTCATCACTACAACTGTGCAGTGGTCACTCCTACCGATACTGTCATGGACAGATGCATCTGCGGCAGGCAAGTTGGTGAGGATGAGCTCAAGTATATTTTTCCCCTCTTGTTGGTTCCTTTACTGCCTGCCACAGACCCTGTCTAGCAGCTATGTCATTTAGACTCGGCCAGCTCGGTCAGTAGTGGTGCTACTGAGCCACTCTTGGTAATGGGCATTGAAGTCCCCACTCAGAGTACATTCTGCACCCTTGCCACCTTCAGGGCGTCCGCCAACCGGTGTTCAACATGAAGGAGCATGGATTAATCAGCTGAGGGAGTGCTGTACATGGTGATCAACAGGAGGTTTCCTTACCTTGATCTGATGCCATGACACTTCATGGATCTAGAGTTGACGTTGAGGACTCCCAGAGCAACTCCCTGCTGACTGTATACCACTGTGCCACTACCTCTGCTGGGCCTGTCCTGCCGATTGGACAGGACGTACCCAGGTTTGGTGGTGATGGTGACTGGGGCATGATCTGTAAGATGTGGTTCCATGAGGGCAACTATGTCAGGCTGTTGCTTGATTAGTCTGTGAGACAGCTCTCCCAATTTTGGCACTAGTCCCCAGGCGTTAGTAAGGAGGGCTTTGAGGGTCGACAGGGCTGAGATTGCCGTCATCGATTCCAGTGCCTAGGTCAATGCCAGGTGGTCCATCCAGTTTCATTTCTTTTATGTGAACTTGTGGCCGTTTGATACAACTGCGTGGCTTGCTAGGCTATTTTGAGGGCATTTAAGAGTCAACCAGATTGCTGTGGGTCTCGAGTCACAGACCAGGTAAGGCCAACAGATTTCCTTCCCTGAAGGACACTAGCAACATTAATCAACAATGGTTTCATGGTCATCATTAGACTTTATGATCCAAGCTGAGGTTACCCCTGGACTAGCCAGATCCTAGAGTGGAACCCAGCTTGATAGATCCTTACTTTTATTTTTGTTTATTTAGATATGTGGAGCGTCGCTATGGAACAGAGGCATAGGAGTCAGCTGATGAACTTTTAACAGAAGGACAAAACATATATTCAACAAGAAAAAATGAACTATATTACAATATTCTTAACCCACAACTATATCTTTACAGATGTATACAGATTTGTAAGGATAATATGAGTTACAAAAGCCACCTTATATTTTAATGTTCACAGTAAATACACAATCCATGTAAACCTATGGCACCCTGGCGTCAGGCACACCACACTCTGAGTTCAAGTGACAGATGCCACCTCAACCAGATGCTATGGATCTCCCTTCAACTCCCTCCAGATGCTTGTCACACCATGAGCCAACCGGTCTCACTGAATTCCGTCCTTCACATGAGGGCTTCCAATCTCCACTCTCTAGGACCTCGCCTTAGAATCTTCTCCCAAACTGACGTTTTCACTCAGACACCTTCCACAAGGGTTCACCTCCAAGGTCTTGAACTGTCCTTCAGACGTTCCTCTTCCCTGGGTCACCACATGCACTCAAGTTGTCTTCCATGCGCTCTCTCTCATCAACTTGGCCTTAACAGTACACCACTGCTTCACATGCCCATAGCAAAGAATTACAGACCTTCAGTTGTCTCTGCACTTTCTTGCTTCTTGCAAGCTGTTCTCACTTTAAATGTGAAGCTTGGAGCCTTTCTCTCTGCCCCTCACTCTTAACATGAACTTTTCCAAGGTTCCTGTCCTTCCTTTAACTAGATGATCTTCTTTCGACTTTCTCTTCTTCCACTCCCCTGGACTTCTGGGGTTTTTCGTTGCTTGGGACTTGCTATCTGTCCCCTTTCAGGCTGCTTCTGTTTCACAGCTGCTTTCAAACCAACTGAACTCAGCTTCCAAAGCAAACTGCTGTCTTTCTTCTGAGTGTGTCTGTGGGAGGAATCTGCCTATCCAAAAGAACAGCATTGTTCTTCCCACCTGTGTTTATTTATAGTTTATAGGGATCGTAAAAATCTCATTAGGAATGCAAGCAGCCTTTTAAAATGAAACTAAAACTCCACTTGACCATTCTTAACACACAGGTACAGGAATACAAATCAAACTTAAACTTTAAGCTAAAATTCATTCCTAACACCCACAAGTACAAACATAACATGCTTAAACTATTTCCTCAACTTTTAATTCCAGATTTTTATTGAAATCAAATTCCACCATGGCAGGATTCGAACCCAGATCCCCAGAGCATGACCGAGTCACTAGATTACTTGTCTAGTGACAATACCACTATGTCTTCGCCTCATCCTCAATCAGTTGCTGCGGTGGGTATGACCAGAGGTCCTGGTCTATTGGAGACCAGCCCTATGCCGAGCCCCATGCCAATGGGCCTCTGGAAATGGCACCAAGAAACCTGCTGCAGATGCAGAGACAAGCAAGTGAACATCTGGTGGAGATGCCAGAGACTATGTGCAGCGTTAATGAATGGTGAAGTAGTCAAATCAAGCCACGAGTTCTGCCATGGAAAGTTTGGCAATTACAATGGAGAGCCAGACCCAGAAAAAACTCAGCAGCTGCCAGGTATGCATTCAGGCCTGTATTGCGTTGCTCTAGCCATCGGCTCTAATCGAGTGGTGGCTTGGTGAGATGAGCCCAAGGTACCTTGGCTTCCCTCCAGGTGCCCCTTCTCCAGGAGTCAGGGAGGTGCCATTGCACACAAAAATAGGGAGGGGGCAAGAACCAACAACTGGGGGGGGGGGGGGGGGGGGGGGGTCATCTCGGTTCTCCAAGGGTGAGCTGGCATTCTTCATCCACTTTGCCGGTGACCCCAGTGCTTCCAGTAGGCGAGGCCAAGGAGAGTGCCCTGTGGAGACCCTCAGCAGGCTGGAGCTAGGTCTCAGACCAGAGGATGACTGTCAAAGTCAAATCAGCAACAGGACATAACACTTAGCAGGCTGCCCCCACCTCAGCTGCAGATGTTGGGATTGTCCCAAGGTGTCGTGAAAGAAAATGCAAACCTTTCTAATGGCATAAAAAGGTGGCACGGGTGTCTAATCAATTGATGGAATTGTACTGTTGTGCAAACATAGTTTCACTCTGTGCTTAATCATCTTGTTGGTGGGACATTTCCAGGCAAACAGTAGCATGTTAGGGCTTGCCGCTTCATAGACAAATAATGATGACTGAGGTGGATGGAATGGATACCATATCCCTGGTGCATTAGAAGGAGCAGAATGCCTGTGTTTGAGAGATGAAGATTTTACTGTTTGTCAGGTGATTGGAAACTCTACAGTAAGCCAACACACAGTGCTCACCCCCTTATCACCCCTTCAGAAGGTGTTGTCTGAATGTTGTGTGCACCTGATGCATTCCATCATTTATTTGGAGCTTGTATCAGTGAAGCATGTGCTACCTCTTTCCAAGTCAGAAGTGTGTGTGGGGTTTTGACAGAACCATCCATATGGATTAGTTCATGCCAAGGACCTGCAGCCATTTCCCTTCTAGGTGCAACAGGTCACAGATCTGTAGGAAGTGAACCCGATCTGGTGGCACTTCAACTGTTCCTTGGGCCAGAGATCGAGGGATTTTACAGGGGCCTTACTCAGGCTGAAATCAGGATTTCATGAGTGGGTCACAGGCTTGTCTGGAACATCGCTCCTTCGCCCTGGCATCGGCAGCTGTAGCTGCACCATGCTTCACCTCAGACTCTTTTGATTCTTCCCCTTCATCCTTGTCAGGACGGCAAATCTGGCTCCTCCATCTCCCTTCGGCTCCATCTCCCTGGCTGGCAATTTTTGCATGACGAGGTTGTGTATGGCGCAGTAGACCACAAAGATCCATAAGACTCTGTGGCACATGCTGCAGCACTCCGCCTAAGCAGTCCAAGCTGTGGGACCTCATCTTCAGCAGTCCAATGGTTTGTTTTATTGTTGGCTTTGTTGAGGCATGGAGGCACTGTACCCACTCCTCTGCTGGACTTGTAGGTTCTGCACAGGTGTCATGAGCCAGGTCTTCAGAGGATATCCCATCGAGGAGGTATCCCTACAGTTGCACAAACGGGGAGCAAACAGCTGTGGCACCCAACAGTGACTGAGAATGTAAGAGTCATGGGAACTCAGAAACGAGCACACACCCGCAGGCTTTGTTTTTGGGGGTCACAAAGCTGCTGGAAATTGATGGACTGAAACCTTTTTTAGTTTATGAATGCTGTTGGCTGTTCCCAGGAAGCTTTCAGTGTCATATGTACTTGGAAGTCCAGTCAAGGAGCCGAATCCAACAGCTCTGGTTGCCTGGCTCTCAGGGTCTGTGGTGAATCTCCCTTATGCATCTGAGACTTACTGGGAGATGCCACACAGGTCCCAGTGAAGCCCTGGAATGATCCAGTGGCACAGAAATTCAAGGCCGCGGTGATTTTTAAGGCTATTGGCGTCGGATTGACTCCCATTCCAAAGGGCCATGGATCGTTCTGCAGGACTGACTGCTGTGACATCTTCAGCTGTCTTTGACATTTGCAGTTGTCAAGTTACTCCAAGTATGGTATATTCGGTTACGTGCCATTGCTCGGCCTCACGCTGGTCCCTTGTTGCCAGCATCTTGTGCTGCCTAACCCTTTGTTGCCACCTTCTGTCCTCCTCCTGGCCGTTGCTGTACCTGGTCCATTCTCTGCCAGCTCCTCTTTTCTTCAGCCACAGCTTCATAATGCAAAGGGTAGATGAGACCCATCCTGTCTGCCTAAAGTGAACTGTGGACAGAAGGCTGCCAAAGATCTGGTCAGCACAATTAATTTGGTTCTCTTTCCAGACTTGAGGACTGTGGACCAATGGGGAGCTCACTGCTTTGTACCGATCACACACTGGTCTCCACCAATGCCACCATGGATCCGATCATCTCTTGTTGCTGTTGCAGCTATGTCCCTGGACACTCCCACTCTGACACTGGAGTTGCAAGCAATCACCCAGCACCCTCCCTCAGTCATCTTTGGCCTTCCCTCCATCACCCTTGCCCTGCTTTTGGTGACCCTCAAGCCACTCACTATCAACTGTCTGTTAATGTAGAGTTACGCACTGTCACCATCATGCTGCCCCACAGCAGCCTCGACTGCCAACCCCCACCCCCCCCAACCTTCAACTCTCCCAACCTCACCACTGACCTGCTCACAAATCACCCTTGATCTCTCCTCAATCACGCTCAATCTGTCCAGCTCTATCCCTCTGTCCTCCATGACCCTCCCACAGGCCTGCTCTCTCTTCCAGTCAGCCATGCCCTGAACTGCCTGGCCATCCAACCTCAAAAGCAACAGCCCAATCTTCTCTGTCCTTGTTCAACAAAACTGCTCATACAAGAAAAGCCATTCCTTCTCACTCAAATTGCACCTTGAAAATTATCTCACCTGCCGTATGCCACCTTTAACCAGTCATGAATCTGAAGGCACGTTTCTCATTTGCTGCCAACTTAATCACAAAGGGTATATTTTAATGCGGTGTACGTGTTTAATGAGAATATATGACATGTTAATTCATTACAAATAGGTTCCCACTGCTCTCTGTCAGGAAACCTGATCCACTTCCAACTTAATACTCACTTACAATCCTGCCATCAGGAAGCTGACATTTTGCCTCCCGCACAATTAAGTTCCCCTGTCCACCTCATATCCCGCTCCCAGGAGCATCATTAGATTCTGCCCTTGTTGCATCTCTGAAAGGAGAAGTGCACAAAGGTAGGGCTATTGTAAAAGGAGGGAGGAAAACAGGAGTGCATGTTTACACCACCTGCAGCTTATGCAACAGAACACATTATGTGATAAGGGGTATGAGAAGGAGCAATAGGTATGAGCGTAACATCATCTTCAACGGTTTCAGCCCCAATGCTTTCAGACCCAACGCTAGCCATGGCCTTGGTCGTGGCCACTTCAGTCTCTTTCGCAGAGGAGAAGACGTGTAGCCATGCCTGCCCCCAAAGGTTATGTGTTGCTGCCTCTGGTTATGTGACACACTGCCTTTGCAAGAGACGGGGGAAGTGTGTCTGAGTGTGACACAGTGCATTTGGGTGTTGTGGCTGTCATGATTGACTAGCTGGCTGTGTGAAAGCTGCAAGATGTAGTTATGAGGTTTGCAGCAATGCTACGGGTCTGAGAGTCAGGTGAAGTTACAATTATTAGGAATGAGCCATGATGATAGAATATTTTCAGAAGAGCGATGGGGTATGATGCAGTTGGCGGAACATGGCACATGAAGATACAAGTCACTGATCTTGACCGCTTGTGACAGATCATAGAGCGTCTTGCAGCACTGCATCCACATTTTCAGGGCTAGATTCCTGGGATTCACTGTCATAGCTATCAGCTCCCAATGTCTTAACAAAAAAAAATTTGTTTGGAGATTCTCTTGATTTCCAGTGGATAGACAAGCGCTCCTGCTCCTCTCCACCTCCTGTACAAATGCCTCCATTGCAGTGGTGGAAAATCTTGGAGCTCCCTCTCTCTCATGTTGTACCATTTTTGTCTTTTCCAGATCAGAATCACTTGTGGACTAACTTCCAGCACCTGTTTCAGCCATAACACACCAGCATTGAAAAGGTGCAGGCTGGATTTAAGTTAGTGCCGGTTAGCCTCTCACGATTTTCCAACCCCAGCTCAGTCATGGAGCCACTGAACACCCTACTTATCGGTGATTGCATGTTCCAATCATTTAAATTAGCAGGCAGCACAAAGTTAGCTTGTATCAGAAACAATAGCCATGGGTTAATATGATCCCAGTTCCCATTTTTGGGCCCTGTCCAATTTTGTGGCTCTAATACTTACAACTTCAAGATTTGTTGATTATTGAGCAGGTAGTTGCTGCTTATTTATTTAATGTATTTTAGGTTCTAGCTGGTTAATGGGTTAGGTAAATGAAAACTTTGAAGAAAAACTTGTGATAGTCTGACCCAAGTGTCACAATCAAAGAGACAAATGGGTAGTGTCTAATCCAAATAGCAGAGAGATTTTGATTTAATTGGTAGATGCCACTAATTAAAAAGAACTGGCTTGTTCAAATGGTTGAGGCCCTGAACTGATTAACTAATGAACTGAGATTTATATATCCGGATTATTTTTCTCTCGCTAGAGAGACATACATATTCCCTACTGTAGGTGCTAAGGGCTCTCCACTATGTTGCTGTAAAATTCTACATCCGCTTAATGTCTTGAATCAGATTTTCACATGCATACTGCCTAATTTTCTCACGAAGCAATCTCCCAGGTTAACCAGAAAGTTGCATGAGACGTTGTTTAATTTGATCTGGGACCAGCAACCATTGAGATTTTCCCAGAAGTGGTGTTGAGAACCATCAAGCTAAACACAAAAACTAAGATGCACCCAGAAATTATTTCAGAAGCTGGTGTGAAGAGTTCATGAATTTCTTAAAATGAAGGTGTTTTTTGAATGTTGAAGCAAAGCACAGTCAACAAAGTCTTTGTTCATCCAATTTGACAGACATTTCAATTGGAAACCTAGTTAACACATCACAGGTGTTCTCATTGCATTCATGTTATATTTTACTTTTAGCATCTATTGCTGTGATTCATATTGCTATTTATTTGCAAATAAAGTATTAATTGCTTTCATCAGGTCAGTAAAGTTCCAACATTTAGAAGATAATTTAGTTGTGTAGTGTGAGACTACATGAATTCCAATAAACAGATTACTGCAAGTGGGATCATTGTTAGCCCATTGGGCATATCTCTGAAAAGTACAGTTGGCAACCCTCCAGGATTAATCTCCTGAATATTGGTGTGGTCAATGCAGGAGAAAAATCACAGCAATATTCAAACGATATACTTTATGTTTTAAAGACATTAGAGATGGAAAAAAGGCTGTTTTAATGTTGGGCATTTGGTCATATGATGAAACCCCCAGGAATATGCCCAACTAAAAAGGCAGAGTACAGAAAAAGTTCAACCTCCTGTAACATTGTTGGATTGTGATTTGAACCTTTTGGTATATTTATAGTTTTACTCTTTGAACATGCCTGTGCTTTGAATAAGTTCAAGATTTTATTTAATGATTAAGATGTTTTCAAATCAATGCATTAAGGCAGTCACTCACTCTCATAATTTAAACTGCAAATCTGCTTATCTAGCTCAATTGATTTCATATCTGCATCAGGGCCAGTAATGAGTGTTGACTGGCAGTCCACAAGTCACAGAAGGGTTGTTTGGTTAGACCAAACCAATTCAGCCTAAAATAGCTAAAGGTAAACATCAGTCAGAATCAGTCTCAACCCTTCGCAAGTTAACAATCCCGAGGAAAACTGATCCCATTTTGGTACAAAGGTCTTATAGTGTAGTTTTATCGTGTTCAAGGGAATTTCGAGTAGCAGCTAAATTCTTTCCAATCTTCTGGCTAAGTGGTGAATACGTTAAAAGCGGATTGAACACAACACAATGCCTGCATGCAAGCTACTCCAATCAAAGAACCTTTTCTTAAGAGTGTCATTAAAATCTTTTCACTGATTCTTGGCATCCATTTTATCTGGAGCATATGTTCCAGCATCTCATGAGAATTATGGGGAAGAAAGCAAATACATTTGCAAAGCAGAAAAGCAACAGTCATAAAAAATCCTATTGAATAAGATTACAATTAACAAGCCAGCATATAATGCCTGCAGTGACTAGTACAGTACACTTACTGCAATAATGTAAACAACAGGTCAATATCAAATCTTAAGAATACAGAAAAAGGTGAAGCATGAATAATATGACTAAACAAAAACAAACACTGGATGGCTAAGCTCCAATCTCAATCATTCTTCTTTTGAAAAAAAAGTTTTGCCTATTTTCTCCCTTTTCATCTTGAAGGTCTCATTAGGATATAATTCAATAATTTTGAACATCTCTCCAGTGCCTCACCAACATGTCCATTCTTCAAGTTCAAATCCAGAGAGAGAGGGTGTTGGATGACAGTTGTGAATTGCATTAGGCCCAGCTGCGACCATATCCTCACCTGCACACTTAATCACAGCCTGGGATTCAGCAACAACAACTAACACTTTATACATATGCTGCCATAAAATGTTCCAAAGTATTTCAAAGTAGTAAAAAAAGAGACAACAAGCAGTGGTGGAAAGGGTTATGGTTATGTGATCAAAGACTTCAGTCTGATGGAGGAAAGAAACATCCTCTTCTAATACAGTGCAATACTGGCCCTGTTCTAGGACCTTGAACTCTTAATTTAATTTCTGTATAAAAGAGCTACACTCATACTTAGAAAGCTGGAATATTTATATGCACATACACATGCACACAAAGAGAGGACAAGAGATATAAAAAGGGCACATTTATTTATGTCTTTCATGCCATCAGGATACCCTGAAGAACGTTACAGCCCATGAATTATTGTTGAGTGGTCGTGTAGTCACTGTTGCCATTATATTCAACTTACCTGCTGCACAAGAGATCCCATTTTGTGTATAAAATTATTCAGGGCATTGGTTGCATTAAGTGTGTTCCCAGCACTAAATGTGACCCTCTCCTGCAGAGAAAACAATGCATCAGAAACAGGTAGGTGTACTCTTCCAAAATGGGAATCAATAGGATTTGTCTATCACCAGGTTTTGATCATCTTAAGAATACAACAGCAACAACAGATAAAATGAAAAACATTTTGGCACTACAGATTTGGCTTTTTTTCTTTAAATATAGAACACTATTAATAAGAATACATTTCCTCACCAACTAGCAAATGTCAAGTAAGTGCTTCTTATAAAGAGAGACTACGCTTATTTAAATACCACAGCTACTTCTGGGTCAGTCAAATATCCATAATTGGATAATACAGTACTTTCCACTCAAGTATAATAAAGGTGCTACTCTGAATGCAACATCAAAAAAATGTTTGTGTAAGAGCCAAAAGGATCAAACTACAGTCCAGGAGTAACTTAGGCTGGCACTCGTGTAGTACTGAGAGAGTCCTAGAACGTTAGAGATGTAATCCTTCAGATAAAATGTTAAATTAAGGTTAATTCTGCTTAGGTGTACCTTATGACAGCGTTATGCTTGGTACTAAAATTCATATTCTGCAAGGTTGGAATCACTGAGCTAATGGGATCCAGATCTGAACTAATCTTGCATTTTCTCAGACCTCCTGTCTTATTGCTCATGGTAAGTTTGGGGATAAGGGCAGGAGCTATGTGACACAATGTATTAAACTGCTGCTAAGGTGGAGCTGTATAACTGGGCTTCAGTGGTGGTGCAGCTGAAATTACCATACACAATTAACGTGCTATGCAAGGACTCTACCGCAATCACACAGACTTCAGGTTATTAAATAAAGGGAACAAACTAACCGCCAAGAGTTTGGGTACATTGACCTCCGAAAAGAAAATAGTTGTCGCTTTTTGCAGTGTCTCCTCTGGTAAGGCACACAGATTCTTGTGCAAACGGTTAAATGCCTTCTTGTTCTTTGTCACCAAGAAACTGGAGAGATGGGATACGTTGCAAACAACCTCTTTATAACTTGCCCTTGAACCAGCAAGGGATATCTGCAAAAATTCAAACCCAGGTAGACTAAAGTCCAGTCAAAGTATATGGAAATTTGATTGAAGCAAGCTTTTCAAACACCTTCTGTTTACACATAACATTGGGTAAAGCTCTACACTCAAAGTTGCTTTCTTTAAAAATTTGTTCATGGTGTGTGAACATCACTGGCAAGGCCAGCATTTATTGCCCATTCCCAATAGCTCGAGAAAAGTGGTGGTGTTCCAGGTTTCTGAACAGGTGAGAGTGAAAGAATGCTGATATATTTCCAAGTCAGGATGATGGGTGGCTTGGGAGGGTAACTTGCAGGTGGTGTTCTCATGCATCAGTGCCCTTGCTCTCTATGGTAGAGTCAGGGGTTTGGAAGGTGCTGTCAAAGTAGCCTTGGTAAGTTGCTGCAGTGCATCTTGTAGATGATACACACTACTGCCACTGTGCGTTAGTGGTGGAGGGACTGAAAGTACAGAGTTTGAGTGTTGTTGGAGCCGCCCTTATTCAGATAAGTAAAAAGTATTTCACCACACACCTGACTTGTGCCTTGTAGATGGTGGACAGGCTTTGAGGAGTCAGGAGTTAAGTTATGTACTGCAGAATTCCCAGCCTCTAACCTGCTCTTGCAGCTGTGATATCTATATATGGATGGTCCAGTTAAGTTTCTGGTCAATTGGTCAATTCTCAATTTTGGTTCCACTGATGCTGACAGTGTGTCAACTAGTGGCTGCCAAGCGATTGCTCAGTTGTGGGGGGCCAACTTTTCTCTTCTGTGAATAATTGGCTCAGATTTTGAACCGCTGTTGACAAGCCCTGTGCTATTTCTTGGAACAAAGATGATATTTTGACACTGTACAAAATAGAAGCAACTGAAAACCCAGCACAATGTTCAGTTTAGTCATGTGAAGTATCACAAGTACAGACCCAGAACCCAGCAGTGCATGTTGCATCGTTTCTAAAAGTGGTCCTCAGGCAATAGGCTGGTTGAGATAGTGGTCCTTAATAAACATTTGGGAGTAACACAAATGGAAAAATGAAGTGAAAAAAAACACACCAATGATACAATGCAGATAGTGGCCATGTTGCAGGGAACCCAAAAGAGGGGACACAGGAGATGATCATACACCCCTTCCAATCCAACAACTCATTATTACTCTTTTGCATTCCACTTCCTTCCCTTCCCCAGGTTCTCTCCTCAAGACATGGGTCCTGAAATTCCACAAGGATTCATTCAATCTCCTGTGTAACCTTGGCCATTTTTCTCAGAGCTCTGCCAATCTCCTGCCAAACCAAAGTTACAGTGGGAAGCAGAGCCCCAGTAGAATTTCAGGGCTATAAATATACCTGGGTACAATTGTGTGGATACCAGGTGCTATGTACAAGAGGCCATTCACTCGCTAGATGAGGAATGCTGATGTTTTTTGATCCTGTGATCCACATCGATCTTTGTATACTTTTCATCAGGATTTCACGTTGAGCAATCAAGAATTTGGCTGCTTTGTTTCCTTTGTAGCCAAATATACCACTGTCATTGCTGCCAGATCAGCTTACTAATGAAAGTGAGGGGATTGTGCCTTCCCGGCCTGCCTAGCTCGATGGTCAACAGAACCATCCACCATGAACTCATCTCATTGCATCACATCATATCCTGCAATCACAACTCAACATAACTCCTCAGCAAGAACTTTATATACAGCTACATATTAGTGATTACCTGCTCAAGATTTATTTTTGCTGTCATTAGGTCATTCACCACTTCTGTTGGAAGAGACACATTCTTCCGGAGAAATTGGGATAGTGTCTGATTCGTCTTTAGGTATTCCTTTACTGGCAGACCTATGGAGGAATCAAAAGTAAATCAATGCATTGATTGCATATGCACAAATATCAGAAGAAATTATTTTGAATTACAAATGTGGAGAACCTGCTTATGTTACAGGAATCTATCCCGCTGATGACAGGCCTGTAATAAAACAAACCTGATCCAGCTATTACATCAGAAAGCCTAGGGAAAACAAACCATAATTAACAGTAAAGTTAGTCATTACTGAATAATAAAGACTTTAAAAACTGCGTGCTTTCAAGACTTCATTACTGGGCTGATTCTACAAATAGCCCTGATGCACTGCTGGGCAGCAGACAAGGAGGTTTGATATTTGAGAGATGATTCCTCTCTCGTCTGACCTGTCCTATTTTTACTTTATTAAAGTGCCTATGGTCATTGTCCCTCTGAACTTTCCTCTACTGCTTTTAAGCTCCTAATGTTCCATCCTACGCACCCTTCCTCCTCCCCAAATTGTCATTACTGAAATCTCCCACTCTCTCATTCTTTCCCAGGACGTTACCTCTCTCAGGTGCTTCCTTCCTCCTACAGCATTTCTACTTTTAAAAGCCAAATTTGTTACCACCCAACTAATTCTTGCTCATTTATTTCATCAACTCTATTCTTTTGATCTTGATGGTGTCCTGCCCTAAGAACTTTTGCTGTTCACTTGCATTTCTCAATTTAAAATAAATAATAATAATAATAATATTTGAATTCATGAAAGCTTTTTCAATATTAGAAATATCAGGGCAGGTTCAAAATCTGAACTTTGATTTCTAGCTAGCACTCTCACTGCTATTGCAATGTGCAATTTTACACCAAGCCATTTAATTGAATACATGGAGCTGAAGTTTTGTCTGGGTGAGCAATTGGCCACACTTCACCCTTTACCATTTTTCTCTGGTCTTCTTGTGGGTCAGAAATGCTTGCTGTGCAAAATGCGCACCAGTCCTAACTGAGGTCAGGTGCTCCATTTTAAATGGGCAACGAAAATCGGATTTTCTCCTGCACACAATTTTCATCTGGCGCAGGGTTTGGGAAGCCCATCAAAAGCATGCCAGGTTTGAAAGTTTGTGATGGTTTTGACAGCTGATGCAAAGAGTTCATCAAATTCATCCTGAGGCACTTTGGCTATGGTACCATCATAAGGATTCCACTCTGGATCAGATAAGGAGCTTTGGTTTCATAATCATCTCTCCACAACAAATCTTCTCCTCCATCCATTGAATTGAATATTCTGTATTTTGGAACGACGTTTTCATTCGGTTGCAGGGCATAATCAAAATTCATGGGTGTTTCATCCATGTTGTCTGTTCAGGTTTTGAAATGCAATCATTAATAAGTGTCCTACCTGGCTTGCCATAGTCACATGATCTCTGCCATGAAGGAATGTCTGAGAGCAGCCATGTTACATTCAGTTCAATAAAGACATTACAATAGAAAGACTGAAGTCTTTGAGCTTGTAACATGGTGTTAAGGGTGGAGATGAGATGGAGTTTTGAAAAGCTGGAAGAGAAGCCACAGCCACTGAAAGAGGAATACAAATGTTCCAACCTGCTAAAACAAAAAAGACAAGCAAAAACTAACACAAGCTGAAGGCTGCAAGTACAACAGTGAATGAAATGAAAGGAGATATACAGCAGAACTGGTAATTTTTCCACTTGCAACGGCAAAACCACGAGCTTGAAACAGATTTAATTAACAAGCCAAAGTGATATGCATAGCAACACTTAATGCTGCTGGGAAGAAGCAAATTGTATTCCACCCTAAATCTATCCAAAGAACAGAAAAAGCATAGACTGCAGAAATTTTGAAAGCCTTGAAGGCATGCTTTGAACCCCAAGTGAACGTAAACTATGAACGGTATATGTTCAACATTAGAGCTCAAGGTGAAAAGAATCCATTAATTAGTATGTGACTGCAGTAACACAGCTTGCAGAATCGTGTAAATTTGGGCAACTAAGAGATGATCTCATTAAAGTTAGAATAGTCTTGAGCATAAGAGATCCAATGGCAAAAGCAAGTCTACTGAGGGAGGAGAAACTTACTCAAGAAAAAGTGATAGAAGTGTGCAGAAATATGGAGGTTGTAAAAGTGTCAACTACAGCACATGGACAGCAGAACAGACCAGGAGAGCTGAATGACATTCCAGGACAAAAGAGAAGAACAATCACAGACAAAAGACAGGATGCAAATAATGCAGAGGACATCATACAAAAGAGAAGGATTGTCCAGCATGGGGAAAAGCAGTGTTCTAACTGCAAGAAGCACAATCATTTCACACACAAGTGGTTGTCTAGAAAGAAGCAAAACAACAGATGGCCATGGGAGAGATATCATCAGAAAAGTCTGATGAAGCACCATACGCAACTCAGCAGGTTGCTTCCATCAAGTTTGAGTGCTAAATGGTTTGTGACTATTATATTGTTGGTCGCAGAAGGAGAATGAGTATCAAATGAACAAGAAGTGTTAGATAGGCACTGATGCATCCTGTACCTGTGCAAAGTGGCTCAACATGGCGATCCAAAAATGAAACCCTTGAAAGTAAGGTTGAGGCTATATAATGACAATACCCATACTGAAAGGACAAATTAGTCTAACAGCCCAGTGCAATGGCAAGAAAGAAGATCTCGAGCTCCAGGTCATAGATAGTATGCAACAGCCACTCATCTCAGCTGGAGAAAGTCTAAAGCTTGGACTGGTAATCCTAAACGTGCTAGAGATTACAACATGCCATAGTACACAAAACCATTGACTGAACAGATCCTAGAGGAGTACAAAGATGCATTTACAGGATTGGATGTCTACCTGGGGAATAAGTGACAACTCCTACAGACTGGATTAGCAGCATGGTAGCAGTGAAACAATGTGGAAAGCTGAGAGTATGCTTAGACAAAGGATCTGAATAAAGTGAAGAGATCTCACTTCCTTTGATGGTTGGCATGGAGTATTTTGCCAAGGCAAAGATTTTTACTACCCTAGATGCAAAGGATGGTTACAGGCAAGTGAAGCTGGATGAAAGCAGCAGTTTTCTAATTACATTCTGATGCCATTCAGGAGATACAGATGGTTGTACATGCTGTTTAGCATTTCCAAGGCTCCAGAAGAGTATCAATGCAGACAGCATGAGATAGTCAGTGATCTTCCCAAGTGGAAGCCTTAGTGGATGATCTACTAGTCTATGGATGTTGAGACACAATGAAAGAAGCTATAGCTGACCATTATCATAATTTAATATAAGACTGCTAGAGAGAGCTCGCCAGATGAACCTGAAGCTGAACAAGAAAAAAATTGCGATTGAAGATGCCTGAAGTCAAGTACATATGTCATGTACTGACAGCAAAAAGTCTTCAGCCAGAACCTTACAAGGTGAGAGCTGTAGCAAAGATGCAACGACCAACAGGTGTGAAAGCAGTGCAACGATTTGTTAGTTTCATAAACTTAAGCAAATGTTTTGCCTAATTTGTCATCAGAGTGTGAATCATTACACAAGTTCACAGCCAAGGATGTGCAGCGGTATTGGGACATAGAACAAGAAGCAGCATTCACTAAAATCAAACAACTAGTCATGACAATGCCAGTATTGAAGTGCAAAAGATGTCAATGATGAAGTCACCCTGCAGTTTGATGCCAGCGAGACAGGTCTTGCAGCAGCCCTGATGCAGCAAAGACAACTAGTCACATTTGCATCCAAGGTATTAACGCAAACTGAGCGATGCTACTCTCAGATCGAGAAAAAGAATGCCCGGCCATTGTTTTTGATTGTGAACATTTTCATCAATACCTCTTTGGGAGACACAAATTGACAGTGGAGTCCAACCACAAGCCACTTCAAAGCATTTTTCTCAAACTGCTACTATGTGCTCCAAAGAGTGTTAATTCATTTACAGAGCTATCGTCTGGATGTGACATATAAGCAAGGGAAACAGACATATATCGCTAACATGCTGTCGAGAGCAGCACTCCCTATGAAGAAAGTTGAGGATGCTACAACAATGTGAAATCTTCCAGCTTCAGAGTGAGGCAGCAGCTTGACATGCTCTGGAGGTCAGCAACCCTCAGAGACATGGGGCGAAATTATCCGTGCCCGCTGGCATCGAGTGTGTTCAACAGCGTGAGCTGACAGTGGTGAGAAGGCCAAAAAAACAATGTCATGAAATCAGTTTGCTATTGTCCCCTCAGCCTGTCAATGGCTGGAAACAGGGCCCGCCATCAGACATCAGGAACCCCATTGTCATACATCTGCGTATCATTATAAGGCTCATACCAGACTCATACCGGAACTCATACTCCCACACTGGAATGTCTGCCCAATCAGGCCAACATGTTTCACAACTGCACATAAGTGACATGCACCTGGCAAGCTACTCTTTGCTCAGGTCTTGGGGTTTGTTTGCCTATCTTGATTCGGGCAGCACTCGCAGTCATCAGCACCAGGCTTCACAGACAGCACCACAGCACTTTTAGGGAAGCTCAGAGGCAGGTCTGTACCTACCAGACCAGCCATAAGGCAGGAGTGGCTTTGTACGGTTGCAGGATTATGGCTTGCTTGGGGAAGGGGGAGAAGTGGCCTTAGGCAATGGAAGAGGCTGCAGCATGAGGGCTGTACTGAGGAAGGGGCGTAATCCAGGGTGTGTGTCAGGCACAAGTTGGTCTGTGCAAGTGGCTCAAGATAGTGAGGGCTGTGGAGGCAGTTGCCAGAGCAGATAAGGCCAATGGAAATGAGAGAGTGAGAGTGAGTAAGGTGGGCTTGAGTATGCGAGTTTAGAGAGATGAGCCTTACCCTGGCGGCACAGATGAGATCATTCATCCACTATCTGCATTGGATGGCCAGCATCTTCTGTGCAGCATTGGTACTGATCACCACTGCCATTGCCTACGAAGCTGGAGTGGTAATGTAGCTACCCCACCTGCGGCCAGAGTGATGGTAGAGGACATCACAGCAGGCCTCCACAGCATCCAAAAGGCACTCGACTGATGCATCACAAAATCTGGGGGCTGCATCATCTTGCCTTTTGGGGCCACATCTTATTTGCAGAAGTCCTAGGTTGGAAGCAGAGAGGTACACGCGCGGCTGTACTTTAAAATATAGCACCTGGTGTGCTGAAGCGGCGAGGTGACGACGTGGGTGAATCAGAGCCTGCCTGCCATCAAAATGGCATCTTTCCCAGGAAAAGCATAATTAATGCACAGGTTTGGGACAATACAGTATGAGAAGTCCCTACTGTGGCCAGCGCCTGCTACAGCATTTAGTGCAAATCTGGGATGATTCTGCACATTGAATCTAACAGACAAGTGCCTTGCTCAAATCCAGCAAACTATCCAACAAGATGCAACTCTCCAAGCGCTGCAAGAAATAATGATGAAAGGATGGCCTGACAGCATCAAGGACACACTTGTGGTCACAGGAGAATATTGGGCATACCAAGATGAAGTGCCAGCCCAAGATGGTATCTTGGATAAATGATAGAAATAGAGTCATCATCGCTAAGGAGATGAGAGGGAGATGCCGAAGCCCATCCATGCAAGCCATCAAGGAATGGAATATAATCTGAGGAAGGCAAGGGAAGTGCTCTAATGGCCAAACATGAGCAATGAAATTAAAAACCACATTGGCCAGTGCGGTGCATGTAACGAGTACCAAGCTAAACAGCAGTTGATGACGCATGACATCTCAGGCATACTATGGATGAAGCTGGGAGAGACTGCTTCATTATAGCTGGATTATCTTGCTACTGTAGACCACTATTCTGACTACTGGGAGGTAGACCAGTTGACTTCAACGACAACAGGAGAGATAGTAGAATGCCTGAGAGCACACTTCAGTCGTTATGGCATTCCAGACATTGTGCTGAGCGACAATGGCCCTCAGTTCATAAGTGAAGAATTCAGCTGCTTAACACTACATCATCTCCACACTATTCCCAGTTGAAAGAAAAGGCTGAGGCGGCAGTGAAAATTGCCAAAGGAATCATCAAGAAATCAAGCAAATCTAGCACAGATTTTTAAAAATATTATTCATTCATGGGATGTGGGCTTTGCTGGCTGGGCCTGCATTTATTGCCCATTTCTAGCTGCCCTTGAGAAGGTGGTGATGAGTTGCCTTCTTGAACCACTGCAGTCCATGTGGTGTAGGTAAATCCACACTGCTGTTAGGGAGGGAGTTCCAGGATCTTGACCCAGTGACAGTGAAGGAACGGCGATAAATTTACAAGTCAGGATGGTGAGTCACTTGGGTGGGAACTTCCAGCTGGTGGTGTTCCCATCTATCTGATGCCCTTGTCCTGCTAGATGGTAGTTGTCGTGAGTTTGGAAGGTGCTGTTGAAGGAACCTTGGTGCAATCTTGCAGTGCATCTTGTAGATGGTGCACACTGCTACAACTGTGCGTTGGTGGTGGGGGGACTGAATGTTTGTGGATGCGGTGCTAATCAAGCAGGTGGCTTTGTCCTGGGCATGTTCAAGCTTCGTGGGCCGTTGTGGGAGCTGCACTCATCCAGGCAAGTGTGGATTATTCCACCACACCCCGGACTTGTTTCTTGTAGATGGTGGACAGGCTTTGGGGAGTCAGGAGGCAGGTTACCCAATGCATGATTCCTAGCCTCTGACCTTCTCTTGTAGCCACAGTATTTAAATGGCTAGTCCAGTTCAGTTTCTGGACAATGGTAACCCCCAGGATGTTGATAGTGGGTGATTCAGCAATGCTAATGCCATTGAACATGAAGGGGCAATGATTTTATTCTCTCTTGTTGGAGATGGTCATTATCTGGCACTTGTGTGGTGCAAATGTTACTTACCACTTGTCAGCCCAAGCCAAGATATTGTACAAGTCTAGCTACATTTGGACATGGACTGCTTCAGTATCTAAGGAGTTGCGAATGGTGCTAAACATTATGCAATCATCAGCTAACATGTCTACTTCTAACCTTATGAAGGAAGGAAGATCATTGATTAAGCAGCTGAAACGATTGGGCCTAGAACACTACCCTGAGGAGCTCATGCAGTGACGTCCTGGAGCAGAGAAGACGGACCTCAACCATCTTCCTTCGTACTAGGTATGACTTTCAACCAGCGGAGAGTTTTCCTCCCGATTCCCATTGTCTCCAGTTTTGCTAGGGCTCCTTGATGCCACACTCAGTCAAATATGGCCTTGATGTCAAGGGCAGTCACTCTCACTTCACCTTGGGAGTTCAGCTCTTTTGTCCATGTTTGAACCAAGGCTGTAATGAAGTCAGGAGTGAGTAGCCCTGGTGGAGCCCAAACTGTGCATCAGTGAGGTTACTGCTAAGCAAGTGTCGCTTGATAGCATAGTTGATGACTCCTTATAATACTTTACTGATGACAGAGAGAAGAGAATGATGGGGCGGTAATTGGCCGGTTTCCAGTTGTCCTGCTTTTTGTGTACAGGACACACCTGGGAAAACTTCCACATAGCCAGGTAGATGCCAGTGTACTAGAACAGCTTGGCTAGGGGTGTGGCTAGTTCTGGAGCACAAGGCTTCAGTACTATTGACAGAATGTTGTCAGGGCCCATAGCCTTTGCAGTATCCAGTGCCTTCAGCCACTTTTTTGAAATCACATGGAGTGAATCCAATTGGCTGTAAACTGGCTTCTGTGATGCTGGGGACCTCTGGAGGAGGCTGAGGTGGATCATCCACTAGGTACCTCTGGCTGAAGATTGTAGCAAATGCTGGGCGACTCCATCATTGAGGATGGGGATATTTGTGGAACCTCCTCCTCCAGTGAGTGGTTTAATTGTCCACCACCATTCACGACTGGATGTGGCAGGACTGCAGAGCTTGGATCTGATCTGTTGGTTGTGAGATCACTTAGCTCAGTCTATCACTTGCTGTTTGGCATGCAAGTAGTCCTGTGTTATAGCTTCACCAGGTTGACACCTCATTTTTAGGTATGCCTAGTGCTTCTCCTAGCATGCCTCCTGCACTCTTCATTGAACCAGGGTCGATCCCCTGGCTTAATGGTAATGGTAGAGTGGGGGATATGCCGGCCCATGAGGTTACAGTTCGAATACAATTCTGCTGCTGCTGATGGCCTACAGGGCCTCATGGATGCCCACTCGAGTTACTAGATTTGTTAGAAGTGTATCCCATTTAGCATAGCGGTATTGCCACACAACACGATGGAGGGTATCCTCAATGTGAAGACAGGACTTCATCTCCACAATGACTGTGCGGTGGTCACTCCCACTGATACTGTAATGGATAGATGCATCCGTGGCAGGCAAGTTAGTGAGGATGAGCTTAGGTATGTTTTTCCCTCATGTTACTTCCCTCACCACCTGCCGCAGACCCAGTTTAACAGCTATGTCATTTAGGACTCAGCCAGCTCGGTCAGTAGTGGTGCTACTGAGTCACTCAGTGATGGACATTAAAGACTCCCACCCAGATCACATTCTGCGTCCTTGCCACCCTCAGTGCTTTCTCCAAGTGGTGTTCAACATGGAGGAGCACTGATTCATCAGCTGAGGGAAGGTGGTACATGGTAATAAGCAGGAGGTTTTCCTTGCCCATGTTTGACCTGATGCCATGAGACTTCATGGGGTCCAAAGTCGATGTTGACGACTCCCAGGGCAACTCCCTCCCAACTGTATACCACTGTGCCACCACCTCTGCTGGGCCTGACCTGCCGGTGGGACAGGACACACCCAGGGATGGTGATGGTGGTGTCTGGGACATTATCTGTAAGGTATGATTCTGAGAGTATGACTATGTCAGGGTGTTGCTTGTCTAGTCTAAGACAGCTCTCCCAATTTTGGCACTAGTCCCAGATGTTAGTAAGGAGGACTTTGTAGGCTGACAGGGCTGAGATTGCTGTTGTCATTTCTGGTGCCTAGGTCGATGTCAGGTGGTCCATCCGGTTTCATTCCTTTATACAAGGCAATCCTCGACTGGAGGAACCACACTGACTGAAGGCATGGAAAAGTAGTCCAGTCCAAAGACTAATGCCATGTTGCACCCAAACTGCTCCTCCAGTAGCAAAAACGCTACTGAAACCAGAAGTATTAACAGGCATGAGTAAGAAAAATCAAGGTGAAACAGCAGAAAGCCAAATTTCATTTTGATAAGTCTGCCAAACCATTACTAGAATTCAGCATGAGAGCTCAGAGTACAAACTTTCAATGCTCTCAAAAAGACGACACCCATGTGGCAACTTGGGACATGCATAGAGCAGTTATCACCTTGATCATACGCAGTGGAAGTGAATGACCAAATATACCAGCGCAACTGCAGGCAAATATGCATAACTAAGAGAAGCTGATCCTTCACTGCAGTCGGCCAATTAAGAAGTTGAGATCTCACCAGCTACACAGAGTACAGAATGAGCATCACTCCCAGAGGTCCACTGGTACTCAATAACGGAAATGGAACAACAGCAACAAGTGCCACAGGAAGGACACTCCTGAGAAGGAACATGATCCAGACAAACGGTCAATGACAACACACACTCACACCTATCAACATTCTGGGGATACCATTGACCAGAAACTAAACTGGACTAGCCATGTAAATACTGTGGCCACAAGAGCAGGTCAGAGGAATCCTGCAACAATTAACTCACCTCCAGACTCCCCAAAGTCTGTCCACCATCTACAAGATGCAAGTCAGGTATGTGATGGAATACTTCCCACTTGCGTGGATGAGTGCAGCTCCAACAACACTCTAGAAGCTCGACACCATCCAGGACAAAGCAGCCCACTTGATTGACACCCCTTCAACAAACATTCACTCCCTGTACCACCAATGCACAGTAGCTGCAATGTGTACCATCTACAAGATGCACTACAGTAACTCACCAAGGCTCTTTAGGCAGCACCTTCCAAACCCACAACCATCTAGAAGGACAAAGACAGCAAATGCATGGGAACACCACTATTTGAAGTTCCCCTCCAAGTCACTCACCATCCTGACTTGGAAATATAATTGCCATTCCTTCACTGTTGCAGGGTCGAAATCCTGGAATTCCCTCTCTAACAGCTTTGTGGGTGTACCTACACCACATGGACTGCAGTGGTTAGCAAAGGCAGGTCACCATCACCTTCTCAAGGGCAACTAGGGATGGGCAACAAATGCTAGCCTAACCAACAACATCCACAAACCATGAATGAATTTTAAAAAGCACGTACCATTAAGAGACCTGCATGATTTAATGACTGTGTGCAATGCACGTGTAGAGACTGAAAAGTGGACAGTTTTGGGCAACTCACGATTACACATGATAGTGCACGCAAAGTTGTCTGTTGTGCGTTGTGGAAAGGGGGTGTTTGGATTTTGAAATGCAATTATTAAGTGTCCTACCTGGCTTGCCATAGTCATGTGACTTCAAGGGACTTTGCCATAGTCATGTGACTTCTCAAGGGACCATCTGGGGACAGCCATGTTACATTCAGTTCAATAAAGACATTACCATAGAAAGACTGTAGTCTTTGAGCTCCTATGTTTTTGTTGCTGTTTAAAGAATTTCTGGAAACTGGTAATTCTGGCAGAGGTCTTTTGGTAATCTGAGCAATCTTGGTTTTCTGCTGCAATAATAAACATTTTCTTTCCATAAATTGGCTACACTAACTATTGCTTTGAAATCTTTGCTGCACTCAGGGTTTGACTTGGCCTAATTAAGTGTGCATATACCTACATTTTAGCATCAACAAAATTGGGTCGTTTTATATGCCAGGTTAACTTTTATACTGAGATCTATGGTAAATCAAATTTTAATTGTTCATTGTGATGGTGGTTGGTAGATGGTAATCTCATTACTAATTTCCATCTTCAAGTCACGATGATCCATGATAAACTAACTGACTCGATTAATCATTTGCTTTACTTCAGATTGACTGGAATGTGACAACTGGAGTATGGTGTCTGCAATTCCTAATAAGAAAGAACGAATCTCTTATGGTCTTGCTTATAATAAAAGGTCAGAAGTGGAGATATTCACTATTCAGTGTTCACCGTTTGTAAACCCTCAGGTAATCAAACAACCCATGCCTGTATCCAATGGAAAATATTCAGGTTTGGGCTGATGATTGGAAAGTAACATTTGTGCCACAGAAGTGGCAGGCAATAACCACCTCCAACAAGAGAGAACCTCACCATCTCCCCGTGACATTCATTAAACATGCTGAGTCTCCCACTATCATCTTGGGACCAGAAACAGAGCTGGACCAGCAATTTAAATACTGTGGCTATAAGAGTAGGTCAGAGACTGGGAATTCTGTGGCCTATAACTCACCTCCTGACTCCCCAAAGCCTGTCCACTATCTACATGGCACAAGTCAGGAATGTGATGGAATACTCCACTTGCCTGGGTGAGTGCAGCTCCAACAACACTCTAAGCTTAACACCATTCAGGACAAAGCAGCTCACTTGATCAATATCCCATCCACCACCTTAAACATTCATTCTCTCCATCACTGGCACAGTGGTGACAATGTGTACCATCCAAGATGCACTGCAGCAACTTGCCAAGGCTTCAACTGCATCTTCCCAACCCACGACCTCTGCCAGTTAGGACAAGGACAGATTCAGGAACCACCACCACCTGCAAGTTTCATGCCAAGCCACACACCATCTTGATTTAGAACTATATTGCTATCCCATCACCGGTCACTGGATCAAAATCCTGGAATTTCTTCCATAAAAGTACTGTGGGTGTTCCTGCACCACAAACTGCAGTGGTTCAAGAAGACAGCTCAACATCACCTTCTTAAAAGGGCAAGTAGGGACAGCAATTCATATCCCATAAAAAGAATAAAATATAAATCAGGTGATACACCAAGGTGGGGCCATTTTACATAAGAAATAGGAGGAGCAGGCCATTTGGCCCCTCAAACCTGCCCCACCATTCAATAAGGTCATGGCTGATCTGCCTCAGGTCTCAGCTCCTCATAGCCCTCAACTCCCCAATATTTCAAAAATCTATCTTCCTCCTCTTTAAATACTTTGTGATCTAGTCTCCACAACTCTCTGGAGTAGAGAATTCCAGACATTCACTACCCCTAGAGAAGAAGTTCCTTTGCATCTCAGTTACAGAATAAGGGGACACTAATTTAAAACTATGTTCCCTAGTTTGAGATTCCCCCACTAGTAGAAACATCTTAACATCTACCATATCAAGGCCCCTCAAACTTCTATGTTTCAGTAAGATCACCCCTCATTCTTCTAAACTCTAATGAATAAACACCTAACCTGTTTAGCCATTCTTGATAAGTCAACCCCTTCATCCCAGGAATCAGCCCAGTGAATCTCTTTTGAACTGCCTGCAATGCCAGTATGTCCTTAAATATGGGGACCAAAACTGTACACAGTACTCTAGGTGCGGCCTCACCAACACCCTGTACAGTTGTAACAAGACTTCCCTAGTTTTAAACTCCACCTCCCTGGCAATACAGGTCAAAATTCCATTTGCCTTTTAATTACTTGCTGCACCTACATGCTAACTTCTTGTGCATGAAGAACAATACCCAGATCCCTCTGTGCTGCATTTTATTTTTGGGAGTCTCTCCATTTAAATAATAGTCTGCCTTTTGATTTTTCCTACCAAAATGTATGACCTCGCACTTTCCTACATTAAACTCCATCGGCCAGGTTTTTCCCCACTCACTCAACCTCTATTTCCCCTTGCAAATTCCTTAGGTCCTCATCACAATATGCCCTCCCACCTACTTTTGTATCATCAGCAAATTTGGATACACTACACTCTGTCCCCTCCTCCAAGTCATTATGGCACTCCACTAGTTACGGCTTTGCAACCTGAAAAGGACTGACTCTGTCTTCTGGGTGTTAACCAATCATGGGAAACATTGGCCCAGAAAGTGCTCCAGCCTCATCTCATGGCAAGCATGGAGAATTGGATACTTTTCCTCACCTTTCATATGGTGCTTGAGGTGCAAATTGCACAAAATGTCCATTGATAGAGGTCAACAGGACATCTGGGGCCTCGAACATCAAATTCAATGGTTTATCTCCTTAACCAATTAAATTTGAGAAAGAAACAAGAGAACGGATAAGGAAACAGGGTGAATTAGAGTCGAATTAGTTATAGAAAGTGAAATAAAGATTAGATTTGAAGCACAGGAGCGCTAAAGCATGTGAGAGAGAGAGGGAGAGGGAGAAAGCACAAGAGCGAGGGCTATTTAAAAACTCTAGAAACAATTCATTCCCTGTTGAAATAAGATTTCACAATTTCAATTGCTCCCTTTCTTGCTTTTCAAGATTGAGTTTCATATCAGGACCATAAAATCACACCATTAACAAGGTCCTTACAAAATGAAATAGCAATCCTAATTGTCTGTATTGTTATGACAAGCAGTTAGTAAAGGTCGAGTTGTTTATATCCCAGAGGGAAACTTGAACAACTGTCATAACCTATATTTTCCAATTGGTACGTTTGAGATGCAGCTCCTAATTCAGAAATAAGACCGAGTCTCATGAGGTTTTTATATTTAAAAAAATTAAACATTTATTAATTTAACAAATTAAACATACACGTCTACAAATACTACCATAATAACTTCTAACAAATCTCCAAACTAATCACTCCCAGGTAAATCTTCAGCAAAGCAACAATAACCCATAGACTTTAAACAGACACCAGACAAAGCACGTTTGACCTTACGAATTCAAAATGAGTTTCCCTTGCAATTTGGTCCTTTGCAGACAGTTGTAGGCTTACAAAGTGGTTAGATCTTAACTGCCTCTGACACGCACACCTAGCTTCCCCTTTAAATGTAAATTTTCCATTCTATTACTAGTTTTTTAAAAAATTTTACCTCTCCTCACAATAATTTCATTCCACCAATTTTATGAGTAATATAAACACATTGCTTGGCATCTCCCAGATGGGTGCAAGATTCTACCCATTCTTTTGAATGATTTATTCAAAAAATGCAAATTGCACTTACCTTTTAACTTCTTTACATTTATCTAATTAACATCTCAAACTACTATACATCAAAGCACCCAAACTAGCTGGCTTTAATCCAATTAAGGCACACAGACAGACCCTACAATTCCAATTTAAAAATAATTTTCAATAACATTATACACATTAATATCTCTTCATGACAGTATCAAGATTCATTTGTATTTATGGTGCAAATCCAACAATTTCATGACATTGAGATCAACAGCGACCTTCCCTTCTTTTGAGGCTAATGATGGTACAGCACAAAATGGACCAGCAATTTGCGATTCATGGCATCTCTTCCACGCCACAAATTGTTTTTTTTTAAAAAAAAACAGCTTGCACCCTGAATTCACCATTAATTTTCTAGCAATTACTGAGCAAATATTTATTCTTCTGCTAAATTGAGAGTTAAAGCTACAATATCTAATTAAATGTTAGACAAACACTGGTCGTCTTCATTCAAGGTTTGTTATTCAGGCTGCAGACCATAATGCAGAATATTTGTGGGTTGGTCATTGAGAGTCTGCAGACATTGTGGTTCTGGTAATTTCTGTGCTGGAGAGTTCTCTTTACATGGTTAATGACTGTCTCTATTTTTTTTTAAAAAGTGACAGAAATTTACATTCAGCGACCTATGATGTTATAGTCAGTTGGCAAACTAATTTTCATTACATTTCAACTTAAAGTTAAATTAATTGAACTTTGCTAAATTTTGAGGCATACCAGAATATGAACCCTTCCCCAATACACCAATATCACTGGCAGCTTCAATCTCAGTTCCAGTACAGCATGGGCTAGACAAGAAAGGAGCAAGTATTGAGTCCTCAGAATGTCAAAGTACTTTACATCCAATCGATTATTGTTACACAGTCCCAATTATAGAACACAAAAGGAGTAAACTATATAGCCCGCTGAGCCTGCTCCACCATTCATTACGCCCCAATACCCGCATGATTCAGAGGATAATGACGAGGTGCAGTGAGGACAGTCCTGACAACCTCACCTTGCATCTGTGATCATTTGACTCCTGTGTGGCTGATGGCAGCACACAATCTGTGTTCAGGCTCATGCTGTGGAGACACAGCGAAGGCCCTAATAGTTGCTGGATTTCAGGAGGATGACGACGATGATGTCATGCAGTGAGGACACTCCATAAATCTTCACATTGCCTCAGGGTCACATCATGGAGGCACAGCTATGAAACTTTAAATGCACCTGACCCCTTCAGGAGCACAGCGTCACTGGTTACAGATGCTGAAGAGATGGTGGGCCAGCCCCACCTCAAAAATTTGCTCAACGCAAACTGAGGAACAGCACCTCATCTTCCGACTAGGCACTTTACAGCCTTCCGGATTGAGTATTGAGTTCAACAATTTTAGATCTTGAACTCTCTCCTCCATCCCCACCCCCTTTCCGTTTCTTCCCCCTCTTTTTTTGTTTTTTCCGATAATTTATATAGATTTTTCTTTTCCCACCTATTTCCATTATTTTAAAATGTATTTCCACCCATTGTTTATCTCTAGCTTTTAGTATTCCCCCACCCCCACTAGAGCTATCTGTACCTTGTCTGTCCTGCCTTCTACTCTTAATTAGCACATTCCTTTAGATAATATCACCACCTTCAACACCTCTTTGTTCTTTTGTCTGTGACATCTTTTGGTTATCTCTACCTATTACTGGCTTATTGTCCCAACAACACCCCCCCCCCAAACCAGCTTATATTTCACTCCTTTCCTATTTTTATTTAGTTCTGTTGAAGGGTCATGAAGACTCGAAACGTCAACTGTGCTCTCCTCCACTGATGCTGCCAGACCGGCTGAGTTTTTCCAGGTATTTCTGTTTCTGTTTTGGATTTCCAACATCCGCAGATTTTTGCTTTTATCTCTGAGAACACACGCGCACAACAGGACTCTGACACCTGCCCATGACATTCCGTCAGCAATGACAAACAGCATCGCGGTGCAGGCATCACTGATAAGTTCAAGAATGTGAAGCTGGACCATCACTTTGCTCTGAAGGTTACACACTACACAGGGCAGAGGCCTTGGACTGAGACACCTGCCTTTAACTTGTGCAGGAACCAAGGTTCACATCCGAGTGACATGAATACTGTTCATCAAAACAAGGAGCCATAGGCAAGGAGACATTCTTGGGAGTTTATCTACAATAGTGAACATTAAGTTCAAGTCTCACCCATGTCTCATGCTGTGCAACAAGATCTTCTTAACCTTCCTTGCCCTGCCACTGTCTTGGTGCTGTTATGATCCCAGCTGGTGTTACCACACAACAAACCTGATCCCAGGGTGGAACCTGGCTTAATAGACCGTAACTTTTTTTTATTATTTAGAAATGTGGAGAGTGGTTACTGAACAGAGTCATGGGAGTCAGCTGATGAACTTTTAAAAGAATAAAACATTTATTAAACAAGATGAATTATATTACAATACTCCTTTACCCACAACTATATCTTTACAGTTTTATACAGATTTGTAAGGATAACACAAGTTACAAAAGCTATCTTATATGCTAATGTTCACAGTAAGTATATAGCCCATGTAAACCAATAGGTAACCTGTGGTTAGACACACCACACTCTGAAACCAAGTGACAGATGCCACCCCAAACAGATGCTATGGATCCCTCATCAACTCCCCCCAGACACTTGTCACACTGTGAACCAACCGATCTCACTGCACTCAGTCTTCCGCACAAGGGTTTACAATCTCCACTCCCAAAGAACCTGCTTTGAAATCTTCTCCCAAATGACACTCTCAGATGCCTTCCACAAGGGACCACCTCCAGGCTTTTGAACTCTCCATCCGATGTCTCTCTCCCGTGGATTGCCATGTGCATTCATGCTTTCTTCCACACACTCTCATATGCTCAGCTGTGCCAACAGAACACCACTGCTTCACATGCTCATAGCAAAAAGTTACAGACCTTCAACTGTCTCCTTCAATCTTCTGGCTTCTCGCACGCCTATATTGCTTTAAATCTGCATCCAGCAGCTTCTCCCTTTAACATTGGAGCCTCTGTTCCTCACTCAACTTCACTTAATAGGATATTTTCTTGATTCCTTTTCCCTTTGAATAGAAGGGCTTCTTGGGGTCATCCTTCTTCTGTTCTTTTGGGAAACCTGCTTCCTCTGCAGTTCCCAGCACCTGCATCCACCTGAATTCAGACTGGTATGTGGTGAGTGTGTGTGTTCATTCCCCCTCTGGACCCTTGTTACTAGGCAACAGCAGTTTATGTTTCAACACCCCTTCAAGAGTCATAAAATCTCATTAAAATGCAGGCATCTTTTAAAGTGAAACTAAAACTCAGGTTTCACCCTTTTAACCCACAAATACATAAATACTAATAAAACTTAAACTTAAAGATATACCTTATTCCTAACACCTCCAAATACACAAATAACTTGAATTCTGTTTCCTAAGTGTTCCTCCTACATCCACAGTGGAGGTGGAGGCAGTCTGCTCACTGCTATGCCCTGTGATGACCTTGGCGGGTGTCCGAGGGCCAAAACCTAGAGGGCCCCGGCTGCATGGCAGTGGCACCCTCCTTGGCCTATGGAGCTGAAGCTGTGGGGGTCATAAGAGGGGATTCAGATGGGCTGGACACTCCCAGAGTTATCTGGGTGGATGGCCCCATGGTGTGCATCTGCTGATTCTCCTTCCTATGGGTGCCCGAGAGCCTTAGCTGACTCCTTGAGGAGAGGAAGAAGCTGAAATGAGATTGAGCTGCCCAGTACTGCTTCTGCATTGACAGTCGGAGACCAATTACAGCATGAGCAATGGTGTTCAGCCCGTACAGCAGTGGAGGATTCTGGATCATGGTCTCCATGGCAGCCATCATCCTACCAGTGTTGACATCAGCGCATTGGCATGCCAGCACCATCACCTCAGAGTGAGGGTGGACGGACTCCTCCATTGTGCCTTGCAATCAGGAGGAGTGCAGCAAACATCCCTTCCTGATGTTTCTAAGCTTGCCTTTACAGCTCCAGCAATTGAGGTATGAACAAGTCCAGAGGCTCCTTATCCAGCTCGGACTCAGCAGATTCCTGACCTCCAGCAGTCCTCCGAGTGCCAGAAACCTGGGAAGTCCCTGCCACTGCCTTTTGAGGATCAGACAGTGCGATGTGCCCACCAGATTCTGACCGAGGATACTCTAGGTCCCACGAAGGTGGGTCTCTCTGCACTGGTGGATGGTGTGGGTGAGCGCTGTGACAGGTCTTCAGTTAGAGCGTCATCAGATTCTTCTTCAGAGGTGGCTTTGGGGCTTGAGTCAAGGACTTGGCTCGTGGACCCCCTCAGCTGCTTCCCAGTGAAAACAAGGAGATAATTATTGCATGGCAGGGGACTGCGGGACAGGGGAAATGTCTCTCAACATTGGGTCATGAGGACTCGAAACGTCAACTCTTCTTCTCCGCCGATGCTGCCAGACCTGCTGAGTTTTTCCAGGTAATTCTGTTTTTGTTTTGGATTTCCAGCATCCGCAGTTTTTTTGTTTTTATCTCAACATGGTTGTCTGATGAATGTTGCACTGCTGGATCCTCACCTGACTGAGCACCACTGACCTCACCATCAGCACAGAAATGGTCCAGATTGTTGCCGGCCAACTGGATGACTCTATTTTCAAAGTCTGTGAGGAACTTGATGTCAGGCAATACTTCACTAGTCTGTGACATGTCCCGTTTATTGTGTGCCAGCTTGTCCTGCATGAATACAGATGGAGGGAGTATAAGCAGGATACCTGCCAGGCCAGATAAGAGGGATGCCTGGCATATGTGGGTGGTGAGTGGTGCCATGGACAGGATGAGGACAAAAAAGGTGTGTGTATGTGTATGAATAATGATGTCCCTTGAACTGTCAGTGAGTGAGATCCCTGTGGATGTGTGATAGGTTTGAGGATGACAAGAAGAGTAACTTACCCTGGTGGAATGAAGAGATCATTCATCCTCTTTCGGCACTGGGTGGCTATCCTCTTTTGCAGAGCATTGGCACAGACCACCACTGCCACTGCCTCCCATGCTGGACTTGTCACCTTGCTTGCTGGTCTTTGCCCAGAGTGGGGGTAGAGGACTTCATGGCGGACCTCCACTGCATCCAGCAGGCACTTGAGGAAAGCGTCACTAAACTTGGGGGGCAGCATGTTTCCTCCATTTGGCAGCCATGACTTTGCAGCAGCTTCTGGTCCCTTAGAGCATGCTCTGTGCAGGTGCGCCCCTTTAATATGGTGCCTGGGTTACTGAAGGCCTGAGGTGACAGCAGGGCAGGAGAATCAGAGACCACCCCACCAACAATCGGTGTGTTTCCAGGGAATGCATTATTACTGAGGTGGGAATGGGACAATACAGCACGAAAACCTGCCGCTGCGGCTGGCGAGTAAATGTCCTTTTTCCCACCCAGCACCGCACTGTGCACAAATCTAGGATATTTCCGCCCTATATTTCTTTGCAGCCTGTGTCCTCCCAACAGCTTACCTTTCCACCTAACTTTGTATCAACAAACCCGATTACTCTGTCTCTTCATCTAAGTCATTAATATAGATGGTAAATAGCTGAGGCCCCAGCACAGAACCTTGTGGTACCCTCCTATTCACCACCTTCCAACTTGAAAAAGTTCCATTTATGCCCACTCTCTCATTCCACAGTTAACCAATACGCCATCCAAGCTAACATATTACCTCCAACTACATGCACACTTATCTTGCCTATTAACTTTGTGTGGCACTTGCTTGAAAGCCTTTGGAAATCCAGGTGCACTACATCTACTGATTCCCTTTCATCTACCTTACTAGATACATCCTCAAAAAACTCCAATAAATTTGTCAAACAGAATTTCCCTTTAGTAAAGCCATGTTGACTTGTTCTAATCACACTATGCCTTTCTAAGTGCATAGTTAACACTTGGTTAATAATAGGTTCCAGCATTTTCCACAACAAATGTTACGCTAAGTGGCCTGTAGTTCCCTATTTTCTCTCTCCCTGCTCTCTTAAAAAACAAGGTAACATTTGTTAACTTCCAATAGGATGGGAATTAAATTTGACATGGAGGGATGAATCCCGTGTGAGGGCACAATAATGAGATGCAAATGCATTAAAAAGCATTCCCAATATGACTGAACTCTGGAAAATCACAACCAGCGCATCCACTACGACGGCAGTGATTTCCCTTAGAACCCTAGGGTACAGGCCATCAGGCCCCAGGGATTTGTCATCATAAGACCATAAGACATAGGAGCAGAAATTAGGCCATTCGGCCCATCGAGTCTGCTCCGCCATTCAATCATGGCTGATAGGTTTCTCAACCCCATTCTCCCGCCTTCCCCCCATAACCTTTGATCCCCTTACCAATCAAGAACCTATCTATCTCGGTCTTAAATACACTCAATGGCCTGGCCTCCACAGCCTTCTGTGGCAATGAATTCCATATTCACCACTCTCTGGCTAAAGAAGTTTCTCCTCATCTCCGTTCTAAAAGGTCTTCCCTTTACTGAGGCTGTGCCCTCGGGTCCTAGTCTCTCCTACTATTGGAAACATCTTCCCCACGTCCACTCTATCCAGGCCTTTCAATATTCTGTAAGTTTCAATCAGATCCCCCCTCATCCTTCTAAACTCCATTGAGTATAGACCCAGAGTCCTCAAACATTCCCCATTTGTTAAGCCTTTCATTTCTGGGATCATTATTGTGAACCTCCTCTGGACCCTCTCCAGGACCAGAACATCCTTCCTGAGATACAGGGCCCAAAATTGCTCACGATATTCTAAATGTGGTCTGACCAGAGCCTTATAAAGCCTCAGCAGCACATCCCTGCTTTTATATTCTAGTCCTCTCGAAATAAATGCCAACATTGCATTTGCCTTCCTAACTACCGACTCAACCTGCAAGTTAACCTTAAGAGAATCCTGGACTAGGACTTCCAAGTCCCTTTTCACTCCAGATTTCTGAATTCTCTCCCCATTTAGAAAATAGTCTATGCCTCTATTCTTCCTACCAAAGTGCGTGACCTCACAATTCCCCACGTTTTAGTCTTTAAGTTTCTCCAATACTTTTCCTCTGCTGATATTAATTTTGTTGCTCTTTTTAGCTCCTAGGATACCGTCTATTTCTAGTATGAAACTTGTGGCTTCTGCTGTGAAGACAGATACAATATTTGTTCAATATCTCTGCCATTTCCTCATTCCCCATGGTAATTGGTCCCATCTCTGATTCTAATGGGCCAACTTTTATATACTTATAAAAGCTCTTACATTGTTTTTAGTTTGCTCTCATTCTATTACTTTCCTTTTTAATCAACTTTTTGGTGGCCCTTTGCTGGTTTCCAAAACACCCCCAATCCTCAGACTTGTTACTGCTTTTTGCAATATTTTAAGCTTTTATTTTAATCTAATACTATCTTTAATTTGCTGAGTGAGCCATGGATGGGTCTTGCTGAGTTTTTCTACGGAATGTATTTTTTTTTTGGGAGTTTTGAATAGTTTCCAGTTGTTCATTTACAGCTGTACCTTTTAGCTTATTTACCCAATTTACCTTAGCCAGTTCCCCCCGCCCCCCCTCCAATACCCATTTAACTGGCTTTGTTTAAGTTTAATGTTGTTGTTTGTGATTGGAGTATGTCACTTTCAAATTTAACTTGGAGTTCAATGGTACTCCGGTCACTATTTCATAGTGTATCTTTTGCTACGACATTACTAATTAACCCTGCCTAATCTCACAATATTCGATCTAAGATAGCTTCATTCCTAGTTGGTTCCAAAATGTACTGATCCAAGAAATTGGCATATAGACATTTTAACAGCTGATCTTCTAGGCCACTCTTGCCGAATTTGATTATCTCAGTCTATGAAGATTAAAATCCCCCACAATTATTACATTGGAGCTTGCAAAAAAGGCAGTGATTCCTTGTTTAATGCTCTGTCCTGTTTAATGCTCTGTCCAACATTATAACTACTATTAGGGGGCCTATAAATTACTCCCACTGGTGTTTTCTGACTCTTGCTATTTCTACCCATACTGATTCTACTTCAAGATCTTCTGAGGCCAGGGCCCTTCTCTCTAAAGTCCTTATGTCATCCTTTACTATCAGGGCTACCCCTTTCCCATTTTGTCTGCCTTCCCGAAATATTGTGTACCTTGGCATATTTATTTCCCAACTTCAATCACTTTATAACCATGTCTCTAATTGTGATTAGATCTAAATCATTTAACTCTATTTCTGCCATTAGTTTATCTCTTATTGTAGATGCTTTGTGCATTCTGATAAAGAACTTTTAATTTCATTTATAAAATTATATTCCCTGCAATGACCTTATTCACTGATGTACGATTTTTACTAAACTCTGTCCTTTCCGGTCCCATTCTGCTCATCTTTACCCACATTACTATACTCCTCCGATGGCTCGATCTCTCTTTGGATTTCTAAATCTCCCCTCACCCAAACCCTCTCCCCTTCTTTGTTTTAGTTTAAAGCCCTGCCCCTAGCCCTAGTTATACGATTGGCTAGCACACTGGTCCCAGCCCGGTTCAAGTATAGCCCATCCCAATGGAATAGCTCTTCCCTGAGTACTGATGCCAGTGCCCCATAAATCAAAACCCCTACTTCCCACTCCATTGATCCATGCATTTAATTCTCTAATCTGCTTAACCCTATGCCAATTAGCACATGGCTCAAGTCACAATCCAGAGATTATTACCTTTGTTCTGCATTTTAATTTGGACTAACACCTCAAATTCTCTTAGCAGATCATTGCTGGTTCTACCCATATCACTAGTTCCCACGTGAACCACAGCTTGATGTTGCAAAAAGTCACAGCCAAAAGTTCACATATTCAGCAATGAGATAAATGCTTACTGGGGGAGAGACATTGGCCAGGACACCAGGAAAACTCCTCACTCTTTGAGTAGTGGCATAGGACCTTATGTCCACCGGAACAGAAGGAAGGGAGTGTGGGAGGTTTGGTTTTAAGGTCTCATCCAAAAAAGATTGAACTTCCAACAATGCCCCTCTCACTCATCACTGCACCAAAGCTTCAGCTTCAAATGTGCTCAACTCCTGACTTCTCATTCAAAAGGCAAAGTGCCTTTTTGAACCAATTTGAAAATATGAATTTTCTCTAATGTATATTTAACTGAAGGATCATACCGACTTGAAACGTTAACTGTTTCTCTCTCCACAGATGCAGTCTGACCTGAGTTTTCCAGCATTTTCTGTTTTTATTTCAAATTTCAGCATCCGCAGTATTTTGCTTTTATCCTAACTTTTATTTGTTTGTTTAGACACGTGGAGAGGAGCTACTGAACAGGGTCACCGAAGTCAGCTAATAAACTTTTAACAAAAGAATAAAACATTTACTAAAGAAAAGGTGAACTATATTACAATACTCCTTCGCCCACAACTATACCTTTACAGATATATACAGATTTGTAAGGATAACTCAAGTTACAAAAGCTATCTTATACACTAATGTTCACAGTAAGTACATAGTCAATGTACCAATAGGCACCCTGTGGCCAGACACCACACTCTGAAACCAAGTGACAGATGCCATGGATCTCTCCTCAACTCCCCCCAGGCACTTGACATACCATGAACCAACTGGTCTCACTGAACTCAGTCTTTCAGACGAGGGTTTTCAATCTCAGCTCTCCAAGACCTCATTTTGGAATCCTCTCCCAAACTGACGTTTTCTCTCAGACATCTTCTGCAAGGGTTCACCTCCAGGGTTTCGAACTCTCCTTCCGATGTTCCTTTTCCCTGGGTCACCACATGCATTCAAACCATCTTCCATGCATTCTCTCAGCCATCAACAGTATCATTGCTTCACATGCCCGTAGCAAAGAGTTACAGACCTTCAGCAACCTCGCCTCATGCATGCTGTTCTTACTTTAAACCTGCTTTCTGCAGCTTTTGTCTCTTTAAATCTGAAGCTCGGAGCCTTTCTCTACCCCTCACTCTTAACAGGACCTTTTCCAGGTTCCTGTCCTTCCTTTAACTAGAAGGTCTGCTTTGGACTTTCCCTTCTTCCACTCCCCTGAATTCTGGAGTTTTCCTTAGCTTGAGACTGCCTATCTGTCCCCTTCTAGGTTGCTTCTGCATCACAGCTGTTTTCATACCAACTGAACTCCAACACCTTCAAAAACAAAACTGCTGTTTCTCTTCTTGTCTCTGAGGGAGGGACCTGCCCCTCTGTCCCCCTGTTGCTAGCCAACAGCCCAGTTCTTCTACCCTTGTTTGCTTAACAACTTAGAAAGGTGTTTGCATTTCTAATGTGAAACTAAAACTTCATTTGACCTTTCTTAATGCACAGATACAAAAATACAAATCAAACTTAAACTTTAAAGCTAAAACTCATTCCTAACCCCCACAAATACCAATATAGCTTACTTAAACTGTCTTTATTTCCTAACACAGGATAATTTTAAATAGCAAAATTATTCATGTTTAAAGAGTTGGACTTACATTGGCTGGGGTTGTACTGCACCAGATTTGCATCTGAAGCAATGTCAAGCTGCATAAGTACTTTAATATTAGTCAGGTATCAGCACTTCTATTGGTCACACGAATAGGAGTGGGGGTTGGCAGGCTGGGAGAGGAGGCTGTGGTGCGGGGGGTAAGCAAATTCCTCAGCCCTATCAATGTGCAGCCATATTAAGAGATAGTTGCAGACATGGGGGATTAGGCCCATTGCATATCCACTGATGAAACAACTGGGTTTCCATATTACATAGCACAGCTCAGCACAATCAGCAATCAGCTGTAAAAATGAGGAAAGAGCAGCAACCGAGGTAACTTTGCCCAGAAGTAACAAAAAAGAGACCAAAAATGACTTCAGGCTAATTCTAGCATTGACCCAAAGCCCAATTGGCTATAGTTAAGCTGCAACACAACAAAATGTGATGGACAGTAGCTACATCTGTTATGGATGCAATATACAGAATGTCAACAGGTCACGATCAGCGCTTTACGTTTGAGAATGTCCTTTGAGATTCTTCAACAGGAAGTGACTCAGCATTTCCCCCAGCAGCAGATCAAATATGCATTAAAGCGACACAAACCTGCTCTTAAAAATGAATGTAAACTACAAAAGCCCATTGGATCAAAATCTCTCTTATAAACTTTAAAGGCCAAAGACAGTGATCAAACAGCATTATTTAAAATCAGTGACCTAAGGGCGGGAGACAAAATTGACAAGAAAGGAACACTTAAACCAGAAGTTTAAGCTTCAAACAATTACTGATTGAGGTACTATTGTTATTAGGTTCACATGTCACTGTGTTATTGTTATTAAATACACAATTGGACAGAAATCTAGTGTAGCTTTAGCTGACAAAGTTACCAAATTCTAATATAAAACTTGCTTAATATTAACTTGGGGGAAGTGTAAATTTGAAAGATTTTCAATTTTTGGGCTAGGAGGGATGAAGGGCAACTGAAAGAAGACTGGTTTATAAATGGAGATCACAGGGAGTTGGCAAGATCATTAAACTTTTGTTAGTAGGTATTTGTATACATGCTGAATTACTATTGTATTAAGCAAAATTTTACCACTTAGTGGCAGGAACAGAGATGGGGTGCCAGTAAAGCAGCAGGAGCATTATCGGAGCTGCTCTACAACAGTCCTTTGCCAGCCAGAGGGGGCCTCGGACACAGAAGACCACTCCTGTGGCCCCAACGTTCTCTTTGGAGGGGTTTTCCCCTCCGATCCTTTTGTTTCCTCAATATTTCATTTACTTAACCGGAGGGAGGCACCCCAAGGTGTCCTGCCTGCCTCAGCAGCACCCACCTCTCCCAGTGGGTGGGGGGCTTCAGAGCTGGCAGCATCACGGACAAGCCTCACGTCCTTAATTGGATAGTGGGACTGGAGGTGGCCAATTAGAAGGCCACCTGCATTGCCCATCCAGTCCCACTGCCAGCAAATTGTGGACTCAGGATCCATTTTTTGCCCCAACGTTGGGGTCCTGAAGGCAGTGATAAAATTCAGCCCATTACTTCAGTTGCTGCATAGTAATAAGTGACATTTCAGCCAGTAAAAGACTGGGATAGCTGCCATTGCCTTATTGATGTTAGAAAGTGGTTCTCTGCAACTTTCTGTATTCCCCCTCCCTCTGGTGGTTTAGAATAATTCAATGAACCACTAAGCCTGATTTGTTATAGTACATATCTACTTTCAAAACAGTTTAACTGCTTAACATACACAGTACAGTACTGAGGAACAGGGTTTACAGGCTTCTATGGATTAATTCCAAGATAGGTATAGGAGCAGAGAATATATTTTGTTTACAATTTTTAGCATTCCTTGCATCTGCTGTCAATTTTACAAGACTTTCAAACATCTGTTAAAACAGGGAACAGCAGAGTTAAAAGCTGAGTCTACATATGGATTTAATGCCACCTTAGAGCCACTTAGTGAACACTGTTATGGCACAGCTGATGGTGAATTCTGAGTTGTTCAAATCCCAAAGAGAAACTTGAAACAACTGCCACAACTTGTTTTTTGCAGTTTGTATAAATTGAGATGCGTGCCTTGAATTCAGTAGTAATAAGAACATCAAGTCTTATAGGCTTTTTACAAAACTAGATTGAACAGAAAAATGATTTTTAAGACCATGCATATGTCTACAAATTACTACTATAATAGCTTCTAAATCCCCTATTTAATCTGACTCCCAGTTACACTTCCGTTAAGCCAACAACAAGACACAGATTTTAAACGAGCCAGGCAAAGAAACATGATAGCCTAACCAATTCAAATTCAAAGTGAGTTTTCTTAACTTCAGTCCTTTTGAACACAGCAGCTTGAGGCATAGATGTTAAAGGCTTTTCACACTTGTTAGATCTCAAAATGCCTACCCTTACACATAGCCTTCGCTCCATTATACATATTTTCCCCTTTGAATGCAACTCTCATTGTTTCACTATGTCTTTGGACTTTATCTTTCTGATAATAAAAATATCTCATAGCAATAAGTTTTACCAGTAATCTTTGAAAAGTAAACACTTTCTAAACTTCACCTGGCTAGGTGACATATTTCACCCTGCCTTTGAAAACAATCTAGTTTATTTAAAAATGCAAATGTCCTTTTACATCTTACATTCTAAACTTCTCCCATGTTTACATCAAAACCTTAGACCAGCTGCAATTAATCCAATTAAGTCTCACACACACGCACAGACACCACTATTTTACAATAAATTCCAATAACGTTATGAGAATTATTATATCTTCCTGACAGACAGCAAATTTGTTCTGATGGTGGCAGCAGCTGTGTATTGGGAACCAGAGGCCTGAGAACAACATGAAGCCAAATCCTCAAATTAATTTATTTTCAAGAGTTGTTTCTCTGGAAGTGTGGGGGCTGGGGTGGAAGGAGTAACACTGGGAAATCTTATTTAATGCTCATCCTGAGATGATTTTTAGCCTTCTCCTCGAATGGCGAAGCTCCCACAATGTAGAGAATTTTAAGACATTGAACCAGTGATGAATAGTGATGTGTCAGGAAGGGGAATATGGAAATGACGATCTTCCCACAGAATGTTCTTCTCTTGCTTACCTCAGCACTGAAGTTACAACTGTATTGCAATCAGTAGATAGTGCCCCCCGTCACCACAGTGTGCCATTGGTGGAAGACTGAATAAATTCCTGTGGCAAAGGTATTTATTAAACAAACTGCTCACTCCTGACAGAAGTTGAGCTCAGAGTGTTTTTGTGGTTGCACCCATCCAACTAAATGCAGATTCTGCCCTAAGCTGATGGATCTTGTCAATGATTGGGAGGCTACAGGGGTGGTGGTGGTCAGGCAGTGAGCCAAATATCACATGGTGCTTAGCTGTTGTCCCGCTCTCAACCAAATTGTTGATATGGTTGATCCTGGTGAATGGTGTTTCCAAGATATTGATAATAAAAAGGGACTCAAGCATTGCTGTTGAAGGTGAGTGGAGAAGGTTGGCTTTCTTGTGTCTGAAGTGATCACTGACTGGTACAATTGCCCCTGCTGTTTATCAGCCCAAAGCTGCATGTTGTTCACTTCCGGCTATAGCCGGGCATGGGCTGCAACGTTATTGGAACAGTTGCACATGGAGGCAAAACATAAAATCAGCCCCACTCCTGACTTATGAAAAAGGCAGCTTGATGAAATAGCTGAAAATGCTTGGGCTGAGGATGCTTCCCTATGGAATTCTTGCAGCAAAATTCTGATGCTATGACAATCAATTTCAGGTAAGATTCCAATAGTGGAGAGTTCTTGACTCCCATTAATTGCAGGCTTACTGGGGCTCTTTGACATACTTGGTTGAATCCTGATGAGGGTGGGGAGATATGAAGGAGCAAGGATGGAAAATTCTAGTCAACCTCTGTTAATTGGTTTTACATGGCCACTGACCTATCTCAATTAGCTACCCATTGTTTGCAGGTGTGTAATGCTGATCCCCCCTCTGGGAAAATGGCTTGGGGAGGGGTGTCATTGATAAATGGGCATGTCAGCTACTGGTGTGCATTTTCAGGCAAACCCTCCTCCATATGGGGTGATAATTCAGCCCATGGAGTTTTATATAATGTCAGCCATGGCTCTCTGGGAGCACTCGTGTCTCACAGTCAGCAGGATGTGTATTTAAGCGGCCGTATAGAAACCAGAGCACGTAATCGGCTCAACATACTAGTTGTGCAGCACTTAGGGAGTTCTATACTAGATGTGCTGTTTTCCAGATGAGTTGTTAAACCTAGGATCTGTCTGCCTTGTCCGATAGATAATATTTTATGCCATGATATGAAATATCCTCTGCCACTATTTGAAGAACGGTGGGGGAGTTCTCCTGGTGTCTTGGCCAACATTCATCCCTGAACCAACAGCACAAAAAAGCTCATTTATCCCTGCCATTTGTGGGAACTTATTTGGAAATTGGCTGCCATGTTTCCCTACGTTTAATGGTGACACAACACTTCAAAAGTAGAAGCACCTCAAAGTCACAACAGGCAAGATAAATGCAGGCTTCTCCTTCCTGATTCACACAAGGATAGATGAGAGAAACCAATATGGAATTCAATGGAATTTGACTCCAAATTCAGGTCATTAGTTTTATTTTTTTCCATGCCAGATTCTGCAGACAGCATCTGTCAAACTAGACTCAGCAGAAACAGCTGAATGTCTTGACAATGTACCCCTATAGCCCCCTCCCCCCAAAAAAATCTGTAATGATGTATACAGAAGTATTGGGATAAACAAAGTGGGAGCACATCTGAATAGTAAGTGACAAGATTCAGAAAAATATTCTCCCCAAATCCTAGCCTCAGCATCTTTCACTTTACACACATTAGTGGCCAATTAAACACCTCTTTGGTTCAATGCAGCCACTGAATAAGTTAAATGATGCAACAGGATATCATGGGGCAGGGAAACACTGCCTCACTTAGCTTCTGTCATTGCAGATATGATGACTAGTTACAAAGGTGACTTTCTCAATCGTTGGCATATTTTGCATACTTTTTTTCTTATTGAGAGCCTGCATGTAAAATTACAATTCTAGAGTCAATGAAGAATAATAGAAAGTGAGACATTGAGAAAATAGAGTCACAGATAATTTAGAATTTTCTTTGCATTAATTTAAAAATTATGCACTGGATTTTGTGCTCTTTAAAGTGAAGATGAAAATTAGTAGCACAGAATAGCTGCCACGTTTACCCATATACCAAGTCACTGCACTTCAAAATAATTCAAGTGTAATACTTCATTATCTCTTTCACACAAGGAAGAGGGATAGGAGCAGAAGACCATGTGGCCCATCGAGCCTGCTGCACCGTTCAATATCATGGCTGATCTTGGACTTCAACACCACTTTCCCACCCCCTTCCCATATCTCTTGATTCCCTCAGAGACTTACACTACACAAATAAGAGCAACAAGTGACAGCCTAAGCTCAGACACACTACCACAACCTTACTAGAGGTCATGGAGAATAATAGAACTTCAAACTCAGGCCGACAAATTGAGCAGAGCCTAGGTTTTGTTTACATTATTGATCTTTAATTTCAACTGAGTGGATCCAGCTCCATATTCCAACTGATGCTTTTCAGCTAGGTCATTGCGAATTGACATCAGTTCACAAATATTCCTTTTTTAATATATATTTATTGGAAATAAGCAATAGGTTTACCGATGTGAAACTGAAAGAAAGGGCATCCCCATCAGACAAAGAAGTCCACCTGAAACAATTACCCCTTTTGTTTACTTTAAAACCCTAGAACATTTATACAACTCATGGTTAAGCCACAAGTATCTTACTAGAGAAGAAATGAAGCAATACAAAAAGCAAAATACTGCAGATATGGAGCTGGAGACAATTGCTCAGGAAGGAGATGTGGCTATGGAAGAATTGAAGCAATATTGGAACAACAGGTAATATTCTTGGATAAAGAGCATATAGGGATACTCAAGAAATAATTAACAAGTTTTTGCATCAACAAGAAGCACTCATACCAGACAATGAAGGACTGTTTTCACTGAACTTTTTCAATGCACTGATGAGTTGTTGGAAGCTATGAAGAGTGTGGTCCTGAGTCGCGTGAAGTAGCACCTTTTGAGCATCAGAAAGCAAACGGGAAACACTGCACAAAGGAGAAAAAAAGTCATACCCATAAATACTCGTGTTCTTTGTTTAAAAAGTGAAGAAAAATCCAGGGGAGGAAAGGCCAATCAGAGCCTCTAACGCTTGTCCATTTGAGTTCAGCTAACTCAATACAGAGCAGTAATCAAGCTTGGGAAATTCATGCACTGTATAGCTCAGCAACTCTGAATAAGCTCAGGGAGGCTCATTTTAATGGCAGCAACTGTTCCAAGGATGTTAAAGCCTTACAGCGCTGGCTAACTTCAACTACAGTGTGTATATTTATGCTTTTGCTCTTTGTTACTTGTCCCTGGGTTCAGCATTTGTGGGATGTAGGTGGCATGGGTGGGGGCAGCATGATGAGGTATGGGTCAATGAGGATTGGGAAGATGGTAAAATGGCAAAAGAGAGCATTGGTAATAATGCAGGTACCCAATATACCATGGTCCTGAAATGAATCCCTATTGCTAAACGTAGTGGGGCTCTGGGTCTTTGTATCACATAGGTTTGCATATGGCAGGACTGGCTGGATTCACATGACAATATGAACTGAAACCTTAGCTTTAAGCTGTGGGTATGCTGTCTGATCATCTCCCATTCAAACAGAGCACATCATTGATCCAAAAATAGGACTGGGGAACAAAACTGAATAATGAGATCAGAGAGACCAGAAATTAACCACTAGATAATATTAGATGAGGAAAGCTATTTTGGCTCATCTAAATTCAGTCAAAAAAAATCTTAATTGTTTGAATCTAATTGGTTCTTAAATGATTCCATGGCTTTTCACCTCAATGATTCCATCTGGAAGCGGATTCCAAACATTGATCAACTTGTATGAAGAATTTTCCGGTTTAATAACAATGTACTTTCCATAGGTTTGAGCCTGTGTCCCCCTGTTCTACCCTCTAATTTAAAGGTAATATTCTGGGTTAAATGTTTCCATTTCATTTATAATTTTATTTACCTTTAGATCACCCCTCAGATTTTTCTGTTTGGAAACAAGTAGTCTAAGGGCTGGACTTCCGAGGTCCAATGGGGTGGGACTGGAGGCAGGTGGGCCTGGAATTTCCTCCCATTGGTGAACGTGCCAGTTAGCCAGCACAGTCCTGATCTGGAGCCATTTTGAAAAATGGGTCGAGGTAAGATGGCTCCTTGGCCACGAGTGTCAGGTAGCCAATAAGATCAGTTAATGGCCCTAATAAGTCTCGTTCCTGTGCCAATTGGAATTTTCCAGTTGGCAGACAGGTTCTACACTGTGACCAAAACATGATCTATTAAACAAGGTGGCCTCCTGCTTTTTGCAGGGGTGGATGGGAGGCCATGTTTCATCCTGCTAGGGTCTCCTCCATCCATACCCATCATGGGTGTCAGGCTACAGCTATGGCCACTTGCTGTACACTGGAAGGGTTACCCCTTCACCATCACAGCCAAGCAGCTGTGACCTTTTGTAATTTAAAATTTTATCACCTAGTCTTCAGAGGACGTCTCCAACACCAGGCGCTTTCCCTCGATGTAGGAATCAACAGCTACCACCTTTTAAAACTGCTGATATACCATTGTTGGAGAGCCTCCTATTGGCCCTTCAGTCTTGGGAGCCCATCTGCCATTCTTATTTGGACAATGAGTGCCATTATTTGGCCGATCTCGCAAAAATCATGTGATGTGACTATTCCTACAGTGAGGATTGGGACCCAGATTTGATCCAGATATAGGGGTCCCAGCCCAAACAGAAAATTCAGCCTCAAAATCTCTCCAATCTTTCCTCATATCTCAGATACCGACAATGGAGATCAGTCTCGTGGATCCCCCCCCAGTACTGGTTCCAGCTTTTGGAATGTGTGTCTCATAACTTGGTGACCAGAACTCAAACTGCAGCCTGACCAGAGCTCTACACAGTTTGATCTCAACTTCCTCTGGCTTGTATTCTATTGTCCCTGGCTGTGCTAGTTCAGCATTTATTCATTGCTGCTCTGAATTGTTTGAATACAGATACTTTGAGGTGACACAGAATATGTTCTGACATTACTTACATAGATTGGTTGAAATTCCCCACAACTCTTGGAGTTTCTCCGGGCGTAGCATGCGGAAAGCAAGGATTTTCAATATTACAGATGATCCCCTGTATCCATGGTAATGTCCCTGCTGATGGTAATGCTTTGTTTGGAAAATGACCTGTTAAGAGAAATGAGCGAACTGTGAAGCCAAATAAAACCCAAACTCCAACCCTTTCCCACTCAGTTTTTATTTCCTAGACATCGTTAGTTACATTGGGTAGAAAACAGTAAACACAACTAATATTGAACCTTAAACATGGTGCACTTGGAAGGCCTAACGACAAAGGCAGAATTTTCCCCCCTGCTGGGGAGGGGAAAGAGTTGAAGAGCAGGCACGTGGAGATGTGCCTCGCCGCCATTTTACATGGGCGGGCCAGTTAAGGCCCACCCAGCATAACATCCACACAGAAGCGCTATGCGCTCCCTGTGCGGTCAGGGGGTGGAATTCCTTAACCCGAGAGTGCACTCTTTTGCACATGCGCACAACGGAGCACACTCATCTCCCTGAGGCAAAGTGTTGCCTCAGGGAGATTGACTCTACTGTAAAAAAAAGAAAAAAAAATTCCCTGACATGTCCCCTCATGTGACACTGTCACATGAGTTGGGACATGTCCATAACTTTTAAAAACACGAATTAAATTTTCAAAAACCTACATGAAATCTCATTCTGCCCATGGATGAGGTTTCATGCTTTTTCTAATGCCCGCCAGGGCTCCTGGCCTGCTCGCCAACCTTAAGGTTGGACGGACAGGTCCATTAATTATTTAAAATGACTCTGCCAATGGCCTTAATTGGTTGTCGGCAGGTGCACAGCTGATTTTGCTGCGCCCCCGCCTACCTGGAAATTTAAGTGGGGTGTGGTGACGTCAGGAGTTCCACCTGACATCACTGCGCGTCATTTTACGCATCAGCGAGTGGGCCCCGCCCCCTGCTCTCCGACAGGAAAATCCTGGCCCAAGTGTGAAAAATCAGTCATCAGCAAACAGTCCATAGGAGTGGGTGCAAAAATAAAGGCCGGGATTTTCTGTGCCCATTGGCGTCAGGCATATTTGGTGGCATGAGCAGACAATATGGCGCGATCGGTTTCACGACAGCATGAAACCAGTTTGCAATCACCTGCTCAGCCCACCCGAGGGCTGGCTGCATTTCCTGCCATTGGATGTCAGGAACCTCATTATAATACATCAGCATATCATTACAAGGCCAGCCTGCCAGACTCATTCCCCCAACTCTCCAGCTGGATTGTCTGCCCAAGTCGGTGGGAAAGCATGCCGATGTGTTTCTCAACAGCACATAAGCGACGTGCACCTGGCATATTTCCTGGGAATGCATAAGTAATGCAGCAGGTTTCGGACAATATGGCATGAAAACCTGCCATTGTGACCAGTGGGTAAAACGTTGTTTTGCCCGCCTACTACCGCACTTAGTGCAAGTCTGGAATGATTCTGCCCAAAGTAGCAATGCTGTTTGTGTTCACTGAGTACAAATACATTAGAATCTAGAATTGGTGCATGAGTCCTTTCCATGCACATAGAAACCTATAAAATTCTAACAGGACTAGACAGGGTAGATGCAGGAAGGATGTTCCCAATGGTAGCGGAGTCCAGAACCAGGGGTCACAATCTGAGGATAAGAGGTAGACCATTTAGGATTGAGATGAGGGGAAATTACTTCACTCAGAGTGGTGAGCCTGTGGAATTTGCTACCACAGAAAGTAGTTGAGGCCAAAACATTGTATGTTTTCAAGAAGGAATTAGATATAGTTTCTATGCACTGAAGGCAAACTTCTAATTCACTACCACCAAGCTCAAAACCATATCTGTCAGGAACATGTTAGAGCATTGCTCACCCAGCAGGGATAAAATCTACCCATCAAAAGTGATTGAACAGTAAATACTAGGCTGGGAGTCCAGTTTCTCAATGTGCACTTCCATGTTGGTCAAGCAAAACAGAAAACAAAACTGTCACCATCAAGCACTGTAGATTCACTCCTGATGGTAGCACTTTGTTTGAAAAATGACCACTAAGAGCAGCAAGTCGAAGCTGTCACTGAGCAAAATTCTCAACTGTAACAAGAAGTAATCTCCAAGATGCAGAGTTAATGCCACAGAATGGAACTTATTTTATTTCTGCTATTAAATATTCCCAGGTCTAGTACTTGGATTAGATGCAAAGCAAAGTTTCCTTCACACTAACCCATTAAGCACACCCAAGGCAGGTACAGCACAGCATAAACAGAGTAAAGCTCCATCTATACTAGCCCTATCAAGCACAACCAGGTCAAGTAAAGCATAGGTTACATACAGAGTAAAGCTCCATTTATTCAACCCAAACAAGGAGTCCATGCCCTCGTTCACGAAGTATCGAAAAATGCAACTTCCCTCCCCAGCTATAGAGAAGTACCTGATTAAAAATAATAATCTTGGGGGAAATTATTATTCTATGTACCTCATAATGAAAGCTTCAGCTGAACTAGAGAAAGCTTGTTCAAGCAGCACTTAGACAGCTGGCAAGGCAGCTAAGGGCTGTATGGAGCCAGTACAAAGTAGAAATGTATTCCTTTCAAATTTGGAATAATGCCAAATTAATTGCAAGTATAGACATTCTACTGGAATAAAAGTCAGCAAAGACAGAGTCATGAACAGTGAGGGACTCAGAGCTTGAATATCTGGTTCATAGGGCATCTTTTATTTCTAAGTATTCCATTATGGGCAATCAGCTTCAGAGTGATACTTAGACTAGAGCATTGGCCTGCTGCCAGTCACTCCAATGTTGGCAAAACCCTTATGCTCTGGATCAACTTATCTCATGGCATAAGGCCCAGCTCAGTGGACAATATTCTTCAGTGTGGCTACATTTTTAAAGTCAGGGTTTACTAGCTGCTCACACTGGCCTCACTTCCTCTGAAAGATGGAGTACTGATGTTGTATGCAACACATGCATTGCACAGCACTATATAATGTGCACACACATGAAACTATAAGTTACACAAGCTTCCACATGCCTATATGCTAAGCTCATGATAAATATGTGTGTCAACATATGTGACACCCATATATTACACAAGCAGCCCCATATCACATGGTATCAGACCACATATATATTCTTTGGGGGTAATGTTGCTACATATTTTTAATAATCCTGATGGCTCAGAGGGTAAACCTACCATCAAGTAAGGTACTGATCCATGAGGGAAGGTGCCCTCAGATTCAAAACTGGGTTTCTGTTTTGAATTAGGTGTTTTTTTTTTAAATAAAGAGTTCCCGTTTCTGATTACTATCCAAGGATTCATGCTGGAATCTGGTGAAGGCAGGACAGCACTGAGCCCAGCTTTAGAAAGCGACAAGGTCAAGGCAGAAGGAAGGAGGGTTTGAGAAATAAACAATGTGTTCGTGGCCTCCTGGAGTTGGTGAGGAATTTTAACAGAACTGGCTACAACTGCTTTTTTACCTCTCCTATGAGGGGAAGGGGGATGGAGCAAAGGGAGGGTTTGGACATGGATCAGAATCCCATGATAAGCACAGTAAACTCATATGATAGCTTTCTCTCATCTCAACGTTAATTCCTTAACCCCACATCCAAAGTTAACCATCCTGCTGACAATTACTTTCAAAGTTCACACATTATGAATGGCCACTTACATAAGGCCCCAGAACGAAGCATCTGTACAACCCCTTTGTAGTGCAAAATGAATTAAAAAGGTTAACCAGAATAATTTGGGTTTTTGAAGTCATTGTTTTCCTGTAATTCTTGGGGTTGAACACAAGTCAGGGAACAGAATTCCCTACATCCATACCAGAGCCAGAGGCAGCACTTGGAGAACTGACCCCCAGCACAGATTTCAAGACAATGGTAAAAATAGTGGAGATAAACTAGAATACAATGCATTCATGTATTAAGCACCATATTACTTACATTCATGCTGCTGAAATGCTAAATGGGACTGACGCACCGAGACTAATATAAAGAAGAGAAAAAGAGGCCACAGGAGCTCAATAATCAGCTGAATCTGCAAAACAAATGCCATAGAAATTATGAAATGTTAATGCAGGTTTTAACACTCATTGCACACACAACATTCTGTATCATATAGTCCTCTTCAATGTGCCCAAGACTGCAGCAATAATCTGTTAAGTCTGTTTGCTGATAGAATAAGGACTGGCAAAATATGCATGCATTGATCTGCCACACCTATTTTGTTTCAGCTTTGTGCTAAAATCAGATTTGGTAAAATCGAATTCACAAGCACCTCAGACCAACAATGTCCTGTGGCTTGTAGATGAACATTACTTCCGATACACATTTCATATCATCCATGCCAAAAGGAGAAGGAAAGTCAGATGGGGACAGTGGGGAATTAACTTAGTTTTAAGATAGGAAGAACTTGCATTTATATAGTACCTTTTGTCTCAAACGATTTTAAAACCAGTTATTAATTTTGAAATGGAGCCACTGTTATAATGCAGGAAACACAGGTGTTAAATTGCTAGGAAGGTGGGACAATGAGAAAATAACCAGATGATCTGCCTTAGTTATCTTGGTGGATTGATTAATATTGGCCAGGGAGATGTCCCCAGTTCTTCAAAATAGTGCCATGAGATCCTTTACATTTACTTGTGAGGCAGACAGAGCCTTGGTTTTCTGTCTCACCTGAAAGACAACACCTCCAAGAGCATAGCATTCTCGGTATTGCATTGGAGAGACAGCCAGATTGTGTGTACAAGTCTCTCAGTGCCATAAACTTCTGACTGAGGCAAGGGTGCTACTGAGCCACAGGTGACACCTCAAACTACATGGGAAGGCAGTGTTGCAGCAGTAATATCACTGTACTTGTAATCCAGAGACCCAGGTTAATACTCTAGGGACGAGTATTATATATTATATATGTATATCTTATATATGCTGATGACTTATGTGTCACTGCCGAAAGCACTGGTTTTAACACCATGGAGAAAACGCTTTCTGAGGCCTTGGAGGGACTAACATCCTACTATGAAGAAAACCACCTTCGCGCAAACCCATCAAAGACACAAGTTTGTGCATTCCACCTCAGAAACCGTGAAGCCAAATGCCAGCTTAAAAGTAACCTGGTGTGGAGCAACACTGACGCATTGCAAGCACCCTATCTACTTAGGAGTCACCCTTTATAGATGCCTCACCTTAAAGAACCACATCGAAAAGACAAAGACAAAAGTGAGCGCACAAAACAACATCCTGAATAAGCTCAATAACACAAAATAGGGAGCAAGCTCGAAAACATTGCGAACCAGTGCACTTGCTCTTTGCTATTCCACTGCCGAATACGCCTGCCCTGCATGGGAAAGATCTACTCATGCTAAGAAGATGGATGCCGTTCTGAATGTAAGCTGCCGACTTATCACAGGTTGTTTAAAACCAACAAACACCAACAGCCTTTATATCCTGGTGGATATCGCTCCCCCGATATAAGAAGAATGGTAGCCAGCAAGAAAAAGCGACTCCGTCAAACATCAGATGAGAGGCACCCTCCTACATGGTCATACACCTACACCCAGCCGCCTAAAGTCAAGGAAGAGCTTCATGAACAGTGTTGTCCCATTACAATCAACCCCATCTGAAGTCCACATCGCCTTGTGGAAAGACCGGCTCACCAGTCTCGAACAACTCCCAGCGATTGAAATTCTACCGGATGAAAGCCTTCCCCCAGGAGCTAATTGCAACTGGGCAACCTGGCAGTGCCTTAACACACTTAGGACTGGTGTAGGTCATTCAAAGGTGTCACTAAGCAAATGGGGATATACAACCTGCCCGTCAACTTGTGAATGTGGAACTGAGCCACAGACTATGCAACATCTCCTGCAATGTCTATCGCTAGAGGAACCCTGCACTGTTGCAGATCTTGCCGAATTCAACAAGATGCAAAAATGTGTCCATTTCTGGTTGGGCCACGTATAGACTGTCCGTGGACACGATAAGAAGTTGTTCAAATTCCACAATGGTAGTTCAAGGAATTTAAATTCAATTGAAAAATTCAATGAACTGATGAAGAAAACTGGAATTGACAGAAAGTCTCAGTAAGGGTGACCATGAAAGTATCATAAAAGCCCATCTGGTTCAATGTCTTTCTGTCATCAATCTGCGGTCCTTACCTGGTTCCAGCCTATGTGGCTTCAGGCCCTTAACTGCTAAGGGATGAGTAACAAATGTTGGCCTTGCCAGTGACACCCACATCCCATGAAAGAAAAAAAACTTCCCCAGTGTCTGTGCGTGATGATGTCCTAGTGACCAGTCACTGCTACTTGTGCTTTTTGATTCACTCCCAAAGTCTCCCCACTTCACCTCCCTCCCTACTCTTAGAATAGTCTCCTCGCCCTGGTCCCTGTCCTTCATCTGCTTCTACTACTTCTTCCTGCCCCACCCTGTGATGGACTGAACAGCATTCCAGAAAAATACAATTCTGAAATATTTTTAATTTAGTTATTTCAGGAGGAACATCTTTACTTAGAGCGTGATTAGTGTGTGGAACTTTTGAGTAGTGAGGCAAATAGCACTGATGTATTTAAGGGAAAGTTATATAAATATGGAGGGATAAAAGAAAAGAAAGATATGTTGATAAGAAAAAATGAAGTAGGAATTGAGACTTGTGCAGCATAAACACCAACAGAGAGCAGTTGGGCCATGTGGTCTATTTCTGTGCTGCAAAATTCTAGGTATTTCTATGTAATATGACATTACCTTTTCAAAAACAAACATATCCCATTTCTTATTGCAAGCAGGTTCGCCTTATTGGGTTCCTTTACCTTCAGCATCACGCAGCAGTGTCACTGATGGGGAATAATCATCCAGATCTGGGAAATGTTTAATCAGTTTTAAAACAAGCCTGCAATTTGAAACTAGTCAGGGAACAGATTTGAGTCACCCATTACTGGTACCATAATTTCCAGTTAAGGAATGATCAGTATCAACAGCAAAATCCTGGAAAATGCATCTTCACTATCTTGGGAGCCTCCTCCAAGAAGGCAGAAAGACGATAAAATTACTCGCCACTTCCCATGTGCCACTTCAGCCTTTGGCCAACCAAGGAAAAAAAAAAAGTATTTCAGGACCAGGACCAGGACCTCGAGTCAAAGACCAAGTCATGGTTTACCAGGCAGCAATGATTCCCATGCTCCTATATGCTTTAGAATCTTGGACAACCTACAGAAGGCACCTCAAAGCACAGAAGTGCAAGCAGTGGTGCTGTTGCAAGATCCTCCAAATTCAGTGGCAAGAAAGGCGATCCAACAGCATAATCCTCTTGCAAGCCAAGATGCTCAGCATCAAGGCCCTAATGACAAAACCTGCTCCACTGGGTGGAACTTGTCATTTGTATGCCTGACACCAGGCTCCCAAAGCAACTGCTCTACTGAAGGACAACAGATACGCTTTAGCGATGCCCTCAAAGCATTCCTGAAGAGGTCAAAAAAATCCTCACTGACCCATGGGAGTCACTTTGGCTTGTGACTGACCAAAGTGGAGACAGTTCACCTGGGAAGGCGCCAAACACATCCAGAGACTTTCTCAGGAGCACGCAGAGACAACGACGCGGCATCGGAGAGAGCTCACAATCAATTCATTTACCCAACCCTCCAAGCGCCATCTGCCCTGCATGTGGCAGACTCTGCAGATCACACGTCGGACTCAATCATCTCAGAATCAAAGTGGAGACATCCTCAATCCCAGGGCACATCATAAAAATGCAATGATTTACATCACAAATAGATCACTTGGAGACATGATTGCAACAAATGTCACACTGTTTCTTTAGCTCCATAAATTATATGGCAAGCATTTCTGCATTGATACCCCAAAGGGAAATATACTGCCAAAACTCCCAAATTCATTCCCCGCCGTAACAAGTTCGATTTCAGTCATGGGTCACAATTAGTCCTCTACCCGAGAACTAGGGACGGGAGAAACAAAATCAGCCAGAATTCAACAATGATTCTTATTCAGGTGACAGGCATTTACTTGTATGAAAAATAGGACTGGACTTGGTTATGATCCTATCATGACCGAGTAGTCTGTCAACATGGTCTAGGTTTCACATAATGAATGGCTACTTCAGTGAAATACCAGAGAGCTGACATGAGCAAGCAGTGAGTGACCTCAGGAGACAATGGGTTAAGGAAGGAAAAACATTTTGCAAAACACTTTCATTCAGACTGTACCCTTTTTAAATGAGCTACTCTGAAGTGACCTCCAGCAATACAAATGGAGTACTGAAGATAGCTAAACAGTCAAAAGACAAGGATTTAAGACATAGGCTTAATAAATCTGTAACTCACAGTTCGCCTTTTCCGATATGTGAAATTCTTCCAGAGGAGAAGCCGGAGCTGTATCCAGAAGCTCATTTTGGCCCTTATTATTGTACGTTAGGCAGCAGAGGTAAGGCTGCAGAGGAAGAATATAAAACCATCATGTTCATTTAGTTTAATACGTGAACTGTGTCAACATCATATATCAGGCTACTCACAACAAAAAAAATCAACATTTATTTCCTGTCCAACCTAATTTTCTCCCCTCCTCCCAGAAAGAAAGGCTGCTTTGATTAGTACCTTTCACAACCACTGACCCTCTCAAAAGCATTTACAGCCAATGAAGTACTTGAAGTATAGCCACTGTTGCAGTGCAGGAAATGCTGCAGCTAATTTGTGCTCCCACAAACTGCAATGTGATAATGACCAGATAATCTGTTTCTGTGACATTGATCAAGGGATAAATATTGGCCAGGACAACAGGGATAATTCCCCTATTTTCCTTCAAAATGGCACCATGGAGTCTTTTACATCCACCTGAGGGCAAGCAGAGCCTGGACTGAACACCCCATTTGAAGGATGACACCCACAACATTGCAGCAGTACTACACTGAAAAGCACAAAAATCATGGCTGGCACAAGTATTGGACTTGAATGCAGGTCCTTGTGATTCAGGAACGAGTGCCACCGACTGAGTCAGATGGGATACTGACTGATTGGGGGACAGGTCCCCATGTTCAATTCTGCAGATGCTGATCTTTTCCATGACATGATTCCACAGCCGTTACTTTCGATGGGATACGGTTCACTGCTGCCTTATTGTACCTTATCCAAATAAGGATTTTTTGTACATCTGTTTAACTCTTGCGATAGCAGGTTATTGAACAGTGGACAGCATTGCAACTGAGCCTAATCCTGTTCTAAACTGATGTCAACACACCAGCATTAGAGGGAGGGATCTCTGGATAGTGATCAGGAGCAGGAATGTCTGCTGGTTTCTCTCCTTCCTAAACCAAGACTGCTGAGACCACAATGTTAGAGACCCCTACTGTCCCAAGGTGTAGCCTGCCAGCCATGCTTACCATCTTGGCTCACATGAAGGATATTCACTTGAAAGAGATACTAAAAGGAAACTGGCAGCTGAGGGCAAAATGCTGCTAAGAGTTAGCACCTGGAGAGCTGGAGCCCAACATGAATCAGGATCCTCAAGGCAGGAGAGAAAATTGGTGAAAAGAAAATAAATAAAATTGAGGATGTTGACCAAGTTTCAATGCAGATGCAAAAGAAAACCTGCCAGGAGCAGCCTGCTGTAGTTTGAGGCCCATGTGGTTTGGGTAAAGAGCTGGGAATGAGCTGGAGAACCATAAGCTGGTTCCAAGGTCACACTTTGATCATACTATAAATAAAGCAGGTTTTGGACACAAAGGGAAGCAGAGCTGGAGTTGTTCCAATTTCAAGCTTAAAGTGAGTCCATGAGAAAAAAAGTACAGTTAATAGGACGATAACAAGGAATGCTGGGAAGGGCGGATTGAAAATGTCAGTACTCAACCAGGTTCCCTCTGGGAAATAGGAGTTTGCAAATTTATCTGGGTCTCTTGATGGAAGAGGGTAGGGGGGGGGGGGGGGAACAAAAACCAGAACAATACTTTCAGATGCAGAGTGGCACAGGGTCAGTTAGGAAGGGCATGTTTTTAGAGGGGTATTTCTTTACAGAGGACAATTGAGGTTTCAGTGCCCATCAGTCCTATAAGTAGGACGAGCATCTTATTTTGTTTTATGGAGTTGTCTCACAATTTACTTGTACGAAAGCATAACCAGGTGTGTAAAAAACATACACCTTGTGACCCACACCTGATAACGTTTCACACGTACTTGTTCAACCCCTCAAAGCAGGCCAATCAAGATTTCATACAAATTGTTAAGGTACTTTATTTCACAGATTAACATATAAAGAGTTATGATCAGATTCAAACACGTTTAACAACTGAAACTATGCAAAACTACATCAGTGGGTTCTCTTGCTGACTTAACTAATCTTCTAACTCCTCTAATCTGTGTTGCATCCTTCGCACAGGCCTTTTGCTGCCAGACTGCCTAACTAATCTTGTTTCAAACAAAAATATTGTTTCAATTCTAGGGTCAGAGCCTCAGTGTCACACTCTGGGTCCCAAACCTGCATCACTTCCGCAATGCACATGCACTGCAATTTTATTATGGTAAGTAGCTGATTGGACTAGAGTAGCATTTGTTGTCTGATTGCCTGTGGTGGGCATGGGAAGGAAGCAGGACACAGGTAGCAGCAAATTTGTTTTAAAGGGTGACAGCCATTGCTGCGATTGCTATTTGTCCCCATGTTACAAAGAGGAGCTGAGCAGAGGGTAATGGACAGGTCACCGACAGCACCCCCAACCTCATTTTTCTCAACATCTCACTGGGGGCGTGACTGAACAGAAACAGCTTTTTCCCTGCCAGTGGCAACAGTAACCCTGCCAGGCTCAAGCTCTTCCTTCTTTACTCTCTCGCCCATTTCCCATGGTTGGAGATGGCCATTGAGGTAAACAGCAGGGACTTGGTGAGAACTGGGTGCAGTGCTGGAAACATTTCAATGACCTGCTTTGATCTGGCAAGGTGAGTCCAAAGATAGAACCAGATGGTATGCCTCCTGGTCAGTAGTCACCATTGCAAGAGGGGACATCCTTAGGGCACCTGACCAGGGGAGTGGAGTAGCGTGGGCTCTCAGCAACCTTGCTGACCAATAAACCGGCGGTCAGAGCTCTGATAAATTTGGACAGGAGGCTGGAATGCATACTGCAACATCTTATGCAAATGGAAAGCTGCCAGTAATGAAGGAGAGGCAATGTCCTAGCAGCTTTCTTCAGGCCAAGCAGGAGATGGATGCCAGGGGTGCATGCGTCTGGATGGTAAGGTTCCATTGCTTGTTTCACTGGTGCATTTCAAGGAGCTGGCCTTTTGTTCTGACCAGAGTGGCAAGTCATTGGGATGCTGGAGATGAAGAAACAGGAGTCCAGCATAGATAGAGTGTAAAAGATCAACATCTCCAGATTCAGGTGATGTAATGCTCCCCTTGCAATGAACTGTCAATGCATGAGTTGTCATGTCATTATTTTAAGCTGCATAGACATCTGTTGACTCTCCCAATTTGTCATCACCACCTTCTCTTATGTCTCCTTCAGTTTCTCAGAGCGAGAAACAGGTCGATCTACCTGGAAAACCAATGTGTGTTGTGTGTCCACATGTCAGAGCTCCCAGAGGCACTGTGGAATCCTGGGATGAGAATGGAGAAGTCCATTCACCTCAGGTACTCCACAATGTCTCGGTGCAAATTCAGTCAGGTTGTACTCTAGAAGGGGAGGATCAAATAGAGGAAAATTTAGAGGCTGATGTCAAACATGTTCAAAATAACACTTAAATGAACTACTGGGTGGAGGCAGAAATCTCTCAATCATTCAAAAAAAATAACAGTTGGCCACCTTGATGGACGCAACTGTAGAAGGAGCCTCACCTAAACCATTTGGCTTGTACTATAAAATTAGCTTCTGGTATAGTGGGGTCATTGAGCTGGATCAACCTGCCCGAGTAACAGAGGCCACACTGGCTCAGCAATCCAACTGCTGTACTCCCACTAGAAAGGACAGGGAATGAAAAGTTCCTGTATAGATGATCCTACAAACAAACAGCTTGCTTATCTGATGGATCCACCAGTCGGCTAACTAGATCACTCAGCTTCAAGGATCAACCTGTTTTTGGTACAAAGGTCTTCAGGTGTCATTGGGAAACTGTCTTGACAAGTGGGGGAAGATACTGGACAGAAGCCAGGGACCTTGCTTAATCTTCAATTTAATTTCCAACTTCCCAAGCTCTTTCTTCTTTTCTCTTGCCCATCTCCTGTGGTCCTTCACTCTTGTTGGTATGTAGTTGTTTTGGCAGCTCGGCATTTCCTATTTTTGTACATACTAGCTGATGTCCTATGGCCTGAGATCGCGAGGAGGGCTCTAATTTTTGTTGTTAACATGGAGCTGTGTTGATCTATCCCTTTTGAGAACAGTGCTTGGGTACTCCCTGTTCAAAGACAATTTATAGAGGCACAGCCAAGCAGCCGGTAGTTACTGCTTAGAAATCATTGGCTTTTGTGGGTGATTGGGGTGTCCCAGGGCTTTGGATGTCCAGACTTTTGTTCTGAGCCTGGAGGACCCCTCCTGGCCCCACTAAATAAAGTGTCACCTTAGAGGGCTCTTCTTCCCAGAGATGTTTTACTCTATGGAACATATCCGACAGGCACTGACTCAGTAGGTTATCAAAAATGCCATCAGGATCCTATTGTCATCATAGGATCCGAATCTCCTCCTATTAATGAGGCTTCTGCTTGAGTCAGACAGCCTAACGGTCCTGTCAGTGGCTGTTAATCAAGCAGGAACAGGATGGTAGGTCTTTCCTACATTACAACACTGACTACTCCTCAAAAAGTACTTCATTGACTGTAAAGCATCCTGTGGTCATGAAAGTCTCTATAAATAAAGTGTCTCTCTTTTTTTCTTCGTACATCCATTTTAATTTCACACCCAGCCCATTCCCACCAGGCTGGGTTAAAACTACCCACCACAGTCAGTCCGTCAGTTCTCCTGCAGTAATACTGTAGGCAAGTATACCTCTCAGCGGGATGCTGAATTATAAAGGTCCTAGATTCCTATTCTTTGGTGAATTAGCTCATCTCAGCCAGGGTGACAGCATGGGGCTCTACAACTGGCCTCTGTGCCTGAGGGGTTAGGGGACGGACAGCAGTTCAACATTACTGGTGCTTCCACTCCCAGTGGCCCCTGCTGGACAACAAAGAGGTGGGCATCAGGCATTGTACAAGTTTGAGGTCCACTCGGTTGCCTCAGGTTCACATACTCTGCTGGGCACCCAGCATGTGTTGGCACTTGTGTGAGCTAAAGGAGAGGGTTAACAGCCATGAATGTTACTTGACAACCTTAAAAAAACATGGAAATTAAAGGCAACTTTTGTTCAGATCTTTAAATAAAGATCAGGAACATAACACGTTGACACGTCAAATAGCATATACAGACTTTTTTTTAAAAATTCATATGCAGTAGACATGAGTCACGTAATAACATACATTTTAAATCTTTACCAAGACACTGACAACACTTTTCAAATAAGACTGAAGGTTTAAAAGAAGCTGGTAACTGTTACTAGAAAAAAAAAACATGAATTAGTCCCACCCCTCGAGATTTTTATTTTGAGAAATCTAGGTGAAAGTCCAAGGCCCATAAAAACAGCACACCACCAAGGCTGAAAAGATTAGACAGAAGACAAGATTAACTAAGAAATAGTTAGGTCAGGGATAGTCAAGTTTATGCTTTTTGTGGGTTGCTAGTTTGCGTATCATGGAGCCCAGGGGCCTCTAAGCCTTATAGCCCATTCTAGGAGATCCTGGCTATTTTGATTTAACATTTACCCACAAACAACAATAAGAATAGCCCTTTCCAAACCATGAGGCTCTCAAAGCTTCAACAGAACAAACCAACAAGTAACAAATAAGTTTAAATACAGGTGAGCTGCCTGGACTTTTGAGAGCCAAAGTTCCCAGTCTCAGGGGCCTTGATTGACATAAAGCTTGATTTTTTAGAAGTCTGTAGATTGTCAGAGGGAGGGAAGACTGAAGGGGTCATAAGCTTTGAAGTTTTGGAAGTAAATGAGAGTAGATAACTTCAACATAGCAAGGACACAGGGAGGAACAAGAAAGGAAAGCTTATGAACACTTTCCATAGCATAGACAAAACAGCAAGACAAGAAAAGCGACAAGAGAATTTGGAAAAGTAATGAGTGCATAACATTTCCTCCAAAGCTCTCACTCTAGTCTCATTTATGAGAAAGCCTGAGATTGCCCTGTACCAAATGTCAACTGTTCCTATTGAATATGCAGATAAGTAATGAGACACACACGCGCACAAAACTGCGGCAATGAGCTGACTGTAGCATCAGGAATACATTTAGGCAAAACAATTTATTGAGGAAAGAATGGAGAAAAATACCCAAATATTAGTTTCATTGTACAGTCTCAGTTATAATGTGCAATATCACACCATTCACAACTTGTATGAACACTCTCTCCATGAAATAGTTTTAATCATTGGTCACAATTGGCTTTACTTAGCATTGCAGAAAAATAAGAATGGGAGTCTATTCATCTTAAAGCTGCCTTTTGTTTCCCAAACAGGAGAAACTTCATTTTCTACAGCAACCTCCAACCATTTCTCTATCCCTGGCAGTGAGATGTGGGAAATGCCAAAATATTGTTCAACATTTCCAGCTCATTTTCACAAGAAATGAGAGAAAGTTTATTCCACCCATCTTATTCTCCAGCCCCTAAAAGATTATTTTTGCATTAAAGGGAAGCATCATTTGGCCAAGGTCTGTTCTCACTCAGTTACTGAATAGTGACCTGAAGCAGGAATCTAATTTTTTCTCCACCAGCTCAAAACGTTGAAGCCAACTGTAGTACCCTCCATGCCAAAACAGCAGAGACAAGTTTACTCAGCAAAGACCAGGAATTGAACTTAGAACCATAGGTGAACCAGGACATCTGAAAGTTTAAATTTGTCATTTTAGTGTTTATTTATTGTTGCAAGAAAAAAAAATGACTAGGCATGTAGATCTGAACACAGTGGATGGTTGCTATAACACAAAGTTTAGATGACAATGACAGCAACTTGTTTCTATAGCATCTTTAACAGAGTAAAAGATCCCAAAATGCCTCATAGGAGTGAGTGTTATCAAACAAAATCTGACACCAAATCACATGGAGATATTATGGCAGATGACCAAAGGCTTGCTCAAAATAGCAGATTTTAAGGAGAGTCTTAAAGGTAGAAGCAAAAGGAGGTTTAAGGAGGGAAATTCCAGTGCTTTGGACCCTGGCAGCTGAAAGCACACTCCATTGGTGGAGTGATTAAAATAAAGGATGCTCAAAAGGCCAAAACTGGTAGTGTGCTGATATCTCACAGGGTTGTGGAGCTGGAGGAGATTCCGCAGATAGGGAGGGGGGATGCTGTGGAGGGGTTTCAAAACAAGAATAAAAGTAGTTTAAAAATTGACATGTTCCTTAACTAGGAGCAATGTAGGTCAGCATGCACAGAGGTGATAGGTGAACTTAATGTATGAGCTAGAACACAGACAGCTATGTTTTTGGATGACCTCAAGTTTACAAAGGATGGAACATGGGAAGCTTACCTAAAGGTAAAATGATGGATGAGGATTTCAGGAGGTGAGCAGAGGTTGGGGTGAATTGGACGATGCTAAGGAGGTAGAAATAGGCAGTCTTCATGATGGCACCAATGTTGTCGGAAGCTCACCTCTGGGCCAAATATGACATCAAAGTTGCAAGCAGTCTGCTTCAGCCTCAAAGTTAACAGAGAAGGATAGAGCCAATGGTTTAGGAATGGAGTTTCTGGCAGGGCCTGAAAACAATCTCTGTCTTCCCAATATTTAGTTGCAAGAAATTTCTGCTCATTCAGTAAGTGGAGGGGTCATGAGAAATGCTTCTAAACTCAGGGGGATTATAAACCAAGTTTATGCAACCTACCCTCAATTTTATCCTTTAAGCTTTATGTCATTATGGTGACTCTGCACTGTAGCACCTCAGATTTGAGATCCAATAGGACCTTCTCAGGGCCACAAATGAAAGTTTCTCACCACATGCCCACATCAAGAAAAATAAATTGGAAAATACTGTTTCATTCTGATCACCATGTTACCAAAAAGACAAACACATACTGCAGCAAAGAACAACAAGGCTGATCCCAGTGTAAGCTTATGAGCAAAAACAGAAGAAGCTCAAAGTCAACTGTGTCAAAAGGCGGTGGTTTTGAGGTAGTGTCCCAGAGAAATATAACACTTTAATACAATAAACTATAGACAGAATACCACTACAACATAAACAAGGAAAGCAAGAAGAGGACAAAATTAAATTTGTGAATAATAAATGTAAATTAATAATGGACAAAAAACAAACTGTCTTTAACTTTCTGCATCTGTCTTTCCTGTGAAGTGCACTAGGACAGTTCACTACATTAAACGGTTTTATATGTTGTTGCTGTTCCTAGTCATCGTGCCCACTTTCTAATTTTTTTTTGTATGACTGTCAGGCACTTTTGTCATTGTCTCTATCTGCGACTGTCTTCTTACCTTTTCCCTCCCCATGTTCCTCTCTCCCAGATGTCAGGCCTCTTCTCTTATGCCTTTCATACATTTTCTCTTCCCTTCTCTCTGCATACTTTTCCACTCTTTATCAGCTCTAAAGAGCTGAAACAAACTCAGAGAGGCTCAGGTTCAATAGAACTGAGGTGGAGTTGGTCAAACCCAGTTGTTAGGAGGAAATGAATACTTAAGAGGACCATAAAAAAAATTGCAAAAAAACTTTAAAAATAGAAATGTATGAAATAAAGAGTGATTCGTGTGTTTGGATAGTATCTGCTTCATCAATAATATCACGTGGGAACTAGTTCCTGCGTCAGTTAGCATAGACATATGTTGGGATTTCATTAGTCTGTGGTATCTCATCCATGGCGCAATTAGCATTGCTTAAGGATTATTACAATGTTACAAATATAAAACTTTTTAACAATGTAGAGCTCTATCAACCTGCATGATAGGAAAGGCAAAAGCAAGGGAACATACAATAAAGCACTGGATACCAAGATGAGACAGAGAGGGTAGAGCTTCAAATGAGCTAATTGGCTTCATGTGTTAGCCACATGTGGCAGCTCAACTTCAATCTTGGTTGTGGTGAATTAAAGCAGAACAGACTGGGGACTGAAACTGGCCTGTTTGGCTGGATGATTTACTCAGTAATGCATTCAACAGCATTAGTGGTTGAGGTGGTGAAGCCCTTTAACATCCACTGAACTAGCAGCAAAGCACAAATTCCTTACATTTACTGTAATTTTCACAAGCTACAAAATAACATTGTATTATGCTGCCGACCACTCCAGCCCAATTTCCTCCCTTATTCTCCTGATGGAGCCAACTCTGACCTATGTGCAATTCTACAGTTCCAACCACCCTCTGGTATCTCACATTCAAATGGTAATTCTTCATTTCTGAGGCTTCACAGTGAACACTGGCAAGCTAATTAGGCAGTGGTGGGCACAGTAACTGATCTCAAAGACATGTGACTTTAATTCTGGCCTGAAATCTCTTTCTCCCACTAAATTCCCAGACTGCTTAAAGTAGCATTAAATCTTTAAGCACCTAAACAGCACAATCAGCAAAAACATGCAAAACCTCTTACAGTCAGCATGTTCAAGCAACCTGCTGGAAATTTCTTTTTTAAATATGGAGGCAGCGGGGGAGGGGTGGGGTTTGTGTTTGAGAGTCTTCTCTCAGGGGCTGGAAGCTGGACAGAGGATAATAATCAGGATATCATAGGTTTGCCAACTGCAATTAAATGTATTCCTGGAGGTTATTACAAGACTTGCCCCCACATTATTGCCATTAGTTGGCCAACACATCCATCCTTGTGACTTACTGCCTATGTTATTGAAAAGCAAAAAGTCTCATTACCTTGACCATTAACCAAACTGCTCTTTCCTTCCCACTTTCAATATTTTTATCTGGTAAAGAGAAATGCTCAAAGACCATAACACGTACGAGCAGAAGTAGGCCATTCGGTCCATCAAGTTTGCTCCACCAATCAACGAGATCACGGCTGATCTGATAATCCTCAACTCACTTTCCTGCCTTTTCCCCATAATTTTCGATTCCCTTACTGGATTAAAAATCAGTCTCTCACAACCTGGAATATACTTAACGACCCAGCCTCTACAGCCCTCTGCAGTAAAGAATTCCACAGATTCACTACTCTCAGAATGCCTCTTTTTCTCTGTCTTAAATGGATGACCCCTTACTGAGATTATGCCCTCTGGTCCTAGACTCTCCCATAAGGGGAAACAACCTTTCAGCATCTACCCTGTCAAGCCCCCTGAGAATGTGATATGTTTCAATAAGATCGCCTCTCATTCTTCTAAACTCCAATGAGTACGGGCCCAACCTACTTAACCTCTTCTCATAAGAAAATCTCTCCATACCTGGAATCAACTTAGTGAACCTTCTCTGGACTGCCTCCAATGCCAGTGTATCTTTCCTTAGATAAAGGGGACCAAAACTGTTCACAGTATTCTAGGCATGGTCTAACTAGTGCCTCGTATAGTTTTAGCAAGACTTTCCTATTTTTATACTCCATTCCCTTTGAAATAAATGCCAACATTCCATGTGCCTTCCCTATTATCTGCTGAACTTATATGCTAGCTTTTTGGGATTCATGCATGAGGACGCCCAAATCACTGCGCTGTAAGGAAAGGATTTTTTAAAATTGTTTTTTTTGATGCTGAGGATTTTTCTCCAGGGTTGCACAAAGATATGCAATTCCTGGAGACTCCAGGCCAATCCTAGAGGATTGATAACCCGAGAATATCACCTAGCGTTGAGTGGTCCCCTGTGCCTGCAATGGCCTGGGAACCAGTCAGCAACCTCTCAGGTGACAGGGGGCAGGCAAATGAAGGCTGGGGATAACAATATGGAAAAAATAAAGGAGGGAAAGTATCTCCCTAAAAACACCCTTCTAAAAATAGCTCAAGGATTTTACAAAAGGTTAAAAAAAAAACGTTTGAACAGAATGAGTAAAGTAGCTAGGACATTTAGCAACAGTTGCAATGGAGTTGATCCAATGAGCACATTAGACATTATAGCACAGTAAGCACTTCCATTCAGTTTTGTACAAATTTAAAACACATCTGCTTGTGTATAGCCATAAAAATTATAGCACATTACAATCTCATTTGGCTCATTATGTCTTTACCAGTTCTAGCTCTTTCATTACAGCCATCTACCCCAATCCCATTTCCCTACCCCGATCCTTATTCAACCTTTTCAAATTTATTCAATCCCTGTTAAATTATGTTAAAGGCTCAATGGTGTGCATTTCCACAATCTGACATTTTCTTCATCTTCAAGATGGGTGGGGTGGAGGAGGGTGGGGGGGGTTGTTGTGAGAAAAATAGGGATTCAAATGGAAATGCAGCATCTTTTGCCAGGAATGGGTCCTGTCACCTCAGAATTGTGTGTCTTATATATATTATTTACAAAAATTTGCATAGATCAATTTCATCTCTTCCCTATGCTATTAAATACCTTATTGGCTAAATTTCCTAATTCCAGATGGGATGTCTGATGGGACACTACAACTTACCTCAGTCCCTTGGTTTGGGAAGGGCAGGGAATCGAAGAGTCATCCAGAGTTCCCAATCCTGACCATTATCCATTGACTGACTAGAAAAATGTGCCAGGAAGTACGAACAAAAGAATGAGTGGGAGTATGTCAGATGTGATGTTTCCATAGTAGAAGTCTGCTGAAAGTCACAATCTGGGCTGATGTTTGAAGCATGGCCAATTGAGTAGGAAACCAAAGAGCAGCCTAAACTGCCAGAGACACACTCCTGCCAGAGAAGGGAACAGAAAATAGTCGTTTGGTAGTACAGAACTTGAGTATTGCTGAAAAAAAAGTTTTTTTGTCAAAGCTTTTCATCTTGCACTCATAAGGATAATGCACAAGAATATCAGATGTAAAGGGAACAACAATTTATATTGTGTGAGAAGAGAGTTACATTGCTGGTGCATTCTCCATGCCAACACCTCCACCAAACAGAGTCCACTTGCCAAACAATCAGCACTCTTTTCTCACAATATAAAATTGTTGTGCCCTTTATATTTGGTATTCTTGTGAATTGCCCTGAGTGCAAGACGAAAAGCATTGACAAAGGAACAGAAAATAAAACAAAATAAAATAAAATTTTATAGTAGTTTCTATCCTCACTACGAACAATTTAAGGTGGTGCATAACTAGCTGCACACACATTTAAGGGCAATACTTGCTTGCTCAGCTAAAAATATACAAAATTAAAGGGCTATAATGTAGGTGTAACTATAGATCTGAGGTAAGTTTAGCAAATTAGCTCTCCTCCCTCCTTCAGCCTGTTATTCTGTTAATTACCCTAGTTATAAACTCCTCCACTTCAGAAGATTGGACATGTAGGATAACAGCAAAAATTTCAAAACATTGCAAATCTCCTCTGATACAGCAATTTTTTTTAAAAAAAGATCCACAAATCATCCTCTACTCAGACATAGATAAATGCTGCTCATAACATGGTCCCAGAACTATTTGCAACCTGGTCCTCTCAATCACTGTCAGTTCACTAGATCTGCTCCATAGGGCTGCGTGGCTAAAACAAGGATTCACTGCTGCCTTTTACCCCATTGGTCCCCATGGGCAAGTGGCAGCCAGAGAGCAAGTGAAGGGATCCTAATAGTTCCATTGGAAATTCAAATACCAGTCCCATAACATTATTTCATGTCGTGCCACAAGGAAGTGCCCAGGGTGACTTCTGAAACTCTCCATGTGTGGTGGTGCAGATGACTCCCATCACTGCAGTGGAATTAGTTGCAGCATTCCCAAGAGGGATCTTTGAACATGCATGTTGGGGAGTGTGATCTTTAACAGAAGGTCAGTGAATAACAATCCTAAAAAACATCAAGGACAACTTGGGCTGTTTCACAAATCATGTCCCTCTGCAGCTTCAAAGCATCTGCTGCCCTGAAGAGAATTCGACAAAACAGGACTCTGTCTAAAAAGCAAACTTTGGTGGCACTTATCTCTAGATAGATTAACTCTTCACTCTTCTTATCCCACAGTATATTGTCTTTTCAAATTAATACTGTAGGAGATTCACCAATTCCAACAGCAAGACAAGTTTATAACATGCATTGCAAAAACCTGACAACAAAAATATCTCCATGACCTCTTTTGCTGCTACAAAATCTATGAATTCATTCCCACTGCCTCCATTGTATCCCTCCCTCAAAACCCATCTCCTCCCCTATCCCACCCTTTCCATTGTATTCCTACCTCAAAGCCCACCTCTTCCCCTAACTTCTCTTATAGCCAGCCCCCATTTTTCAATTTTTCCTATTGGTGATGTCACTCAGACAGAATTATAGCATCTAATTAGCCTTCAATACCAGTGAAAATAACCCATTCCCCTTCAATAGCACTCAGGATGCACTCAGCCCCTTCATCACCCTCAGTATGGCATATCCAGAAACGAGCAGTGGCAGAACAAATGGTGAAAAGAAAAGGTAGGAATGGTAACTTCACCAGCAGCAGCTCAGAAACTACTAGGATGCTGATTAGAGGGAGACTACAGGGGGGGTGGTAGACATTTTGGTTCATCAGTCTCAGGTGAAAATAATGATCCTCCAAAGTTCAATTCTCCAAGGCTCTCTGTGGCACAAAAATGAAACTGTTGGGAAGATTTTTGAGAGCTATGAGAAAGTCCTATTATCAAATTTCTCAAAGTGCTTCATACACAATGAATTACTCAAGTGCAACAACTGCTGTAATATGGGAAAATGAGGCAGCTATTTTGCACACAGCAAGATACCACAAACATTAAGAGCATAAGCAGTAAAGAGCAGGAGTAGACCAGGTAAGGAGATAAATCACCAGTTCATCTGTTTTTGTTTTGGTAGCCTGCAGACCAGAGTAATTCTGCACTGTAATTAAAATAACACTCACATGAACCACAAACATGCAGACAGAGCCTTCAATCAGCCTCTTAGTTGAATGAGATCAGTAACAATTCAGTACAAATACCTAAATATACAAATATCTTTATTGCCGTATCTCTAAATCAACAATATATCTGACTTTTTACAAGTCAGTATGTCCGGGGTGAGGGAGAAATGGTGGTGGGGGTGGTGGGGGTGAGAACGCAACAAAAGCAACATAGCAGCTTCCATTTGCCTGTTACGTCCAAACTGCTGCCCATGGATCTGAGGAACCCAAGCCTTCAGGTGCACACAACTCAATTCGATTTATTTGTAACCAATCTATTTCTTATTCTTGGTTTGTTCTATTAACTTTATAGGCCTCGAAGATTTGGAAATAGCTGTCTCAGCAGCAGCACTGCTTCATTTTTGGACAGTCAATTAATCTCCAAATGAACAACAAAATGCCAATTAACGAAACACGGATTTCAAGTTTAGGTGTAAACCCAAGGTTTCATGGAGCTCAGCCGAACAACTCAAATAAAAGCATGGACACCCCATTATAAACCAGCACAGGCACAAGCATATGCATACACATACAAACCCAAGACAGTCATTCCTTGGCTGCAGGGACCTAAGGTATGGTTGCTAAATTTGCTGATAACACAAAGTAGGAAGGCATGTTGTGAAGAGGACGTAAGGAGGCTACGAAGAGATAAATGAGTTAAGTGAGTGAGCAAAGAACTGGCAAATGGAGGGCAAAGGTGAGAAAAATGTGAAATTGTCCATTTTGGCAGGAAGAATAAAAAGAAACATTATCTAAATGGAGAGAGATTGCAGAGCTCTGAGATGCATAGGGATCTGGGTGTCCTGTTGCATGAATTGTAAAAGGCTAGTATGCCAGTACAGCAACTAATTAGGAAAGCTTAATATCATTTATTGCAAGGGGAATTGAATATAAAAGTATTGAGGTTATGCTTTGGTTATACAGGGCTTTGGTGAATCCACATCTGGAGTACTGTATATAGTATTGGTCTCCTTATTTAAGGATGTAAATGCATTGGAAGCAGTTCAGAGAAGCTTTACTAGACTACTACCTGAAATGGGCAGGTTGTCTTATGAGGAAAGATTAGACAGGCTAGGCTTGTATCTGCTGGAGTTTAGAAGACTAAGAGGCAACTTGATTGAAACATATAAGATCCTGAGGGGTCTCGACAAGGCAGATGTGGAAAGGATGTTTCTTCTTGTGGGAGAATTTAGAATTCAAAAATAAAGTGTCACCCATTTAAGACAGGAGAATTTTTTTCCTCAGAGGTTCGAGAGTCTTTGGAACCCTCCTCCTCAAAAAACGGTGGAAGCAGAGACTTTGAACATTTTTAAGTCAAAGGTAGACGGATTCTTGATAAGCAAGCGGGTGAAAGGTTATCAGGGCTACGCAGGAATGTGGAGTTGAGGTTACAATCAGATCAACCATGATCTTATTGAATGGCGGAGCAAGCTCAAGAAGCCAAGTGGCCTACTCCTGCTCCTTGTTCGCATGCTCCTCACAGTAAGCCTATGGTGGTAACTAAAAACTCCATAGTATTTCTAGCTTCTGCCCCATCCCAATTTTTTTTCTTCCTCTCCTTCACACATTGACTTTTCCAGGGTCAGATAGAGCTTGATTGCCAGAAGCTCCCTCACCCATCGCCTAATAGTGTCAGTGAGGTATTAGTTACAGACTCCATTCCATGCAGCCAAGCTTGATCCTACTCTCAGCTAATTTCCCCCATGTCCACATTCCAATTAGAAATCCCCCCAATCTCAGCCTGCACAAGGGTCAACCAGCGTAGAGAAATTTGAATCCATGCTCTTTCTGGTCTGCAAGGCTCAGTGCCAAGTGAGGCAGTGCATTCACTTACAAAGCCACCGGGATATGTCTCTGGTGTAGAAAGAGCTGGGGGCAGATAGTTGCTGCTGTTCATCTCAGCTTTAGAAGATTTGCTGTCTTCTGGAGATGCTGTAATAGTGTTGCTAATACCCCAGATGTAAGTTAAATTATATCCTGGACACAGAAACACAATATGTTACATTTTGGCATCCACAAGCTGCAATCAGCCAAACACCTACCACTGCATCTGTGTCACTTCTTAAGTGGAATGATGCTGACGTCTTCAATCTATCTCTGCAGCTCTTTCCAGTCCAATTTCTCAAATGTACTTTTAAAAAAAAAACTTTGGCCTTACTGTACATCTCCTCTTTCCATTACTATTGAAGACAGGCTAAAATCACCATGCCCCTACACCCTGTTATCACTCTCTTCACAAATCATTCCTCCTTGCAATTTCTCTCCCCTTTTTCAAAATCCTCAAAAAATCTAATATTTGAACACACCAATGGCCCCAAACCCTGCCTTTTCCTCTAGGTCCGGCACAGTATGCCCCCTCATCCTATTAAGGTGCATTTTGTTACAGGAAAACCCCCATATGTAAGTAAAAGCTGTTGCCAACAACGTTTAAACAAACAGTCTCAGTGACAGACAAGAATCTCCAGGGACCAGTTGGGGAGTCTAGGACAAGTGGGCACAGTCTAAAAATTAGAGCCAGACATTTTAGGGATGCAATTAAGAAACACTTCATGCAAAGGGTCATAGAAGTTTGGAACTGGCTTCTGCAAACAGAAATTGATGCCAAATCAATTATTAATACAAAAATCGGTCTGTTTTAACATTAAGGGATACAAGGCAAAGGCAAGTATATCGATTCAGGTCTCAGATCAGCTATGATCTCATTGAAGGATGGAACAGGCTTGAGGAGGCTAAAAAGCCTACCCATGTCCCTTAGCAAATGATTCCAATACCAGGTACAAAGTAGGAAGCTAGGAGTAAGAAAAAAAAAAGCCAGGCAAAAGAATTTCATCCATCGGGAAATAGAACTGCAGATATATCAGAAGGAAGCACCCTCAGGACTCATGCATACACATGTAGAACATAGCCACATAAACTTGGCCATAAGTTCCATACCCCAGTCATGCTGAAGTAACTGCTCTCGGGAGGGCAACTGGTGTTAATTGTGTTTAATTATATGCAAGTGACAGGTGTTAACTGGGAATCCACTTGTACTCCTATAAATAGGAACAGACTAACTCCAGTTGTGTTAGGCGATGCAGGTTTGTAAATAAATGCTTATTAAAAAAAGTGTAAAGATTGGCTCAGTTCTATCCTTCACCATCTGGCTTTTTGGAATAGAACAATAGGGGTACTATGATTCACATCCGTGCCCTCAAATAGGAGGAGGGTGAAATTACCCTATATCACCGTCTCTTCATTGTCACAGGGTTAAAATTCTAGAACTCCCTTCCTAACAGCATATGGACGTATCTACATCATGGACTGCAGTGGTTCAAGGCGGCAGCTCACCACCATCTTCAAGGGCAATTAGGAATGAGCAATGAATGCTGGCCTAGCCAGCAACACCCACAACCTGTGAACGAATAAGGAATAAAAAGTTAACAGGTAAAATAACTAATGAACTAAATAATTCAAGTAGATGGGTTGAGTGGTATAGCAAGGAGACTGGTAGGTGGAGTTGAGGGGTTTAGTACAATGATAAAGTGGGTCAGCAGGGATAAGGTACATGGTGTGATGATCAGGTGGCTGGTGGAAATGGAGTCTGGTAAGAAGATGGGTAAATGCCATTAAAACATTCAGTGAGAAACCTGTAGGTGGAATTAGGAACTTTCCTAGTCCAAATATTCAGGTTCCTAGATTTCTACATTGCTTATGGATGGAGGGCAGATAATTGTTAAACTGAACTTTGCTTCTCATTTTATTCCTATTAGCTTTCCTTGCCAAGTTTTGTCCTGTTCACCAAACTAAGAACTTTTAAAAGTAACTTAGTAACCTATACTGGGGCTCTTCCTTGGCAAGTGCATCATTGATCTTTGTCTACTGTCACTTTAGAGAAAAATGTTTCTCCAACTGGGAAAAGATGAAGGTTTGCCTCGTTAACTGGCAGTGACACACAGCAAAAAGTTGGAACTCGCCAGTTCAAAAATTATGAGAGATGTAACTGGAACCAGTGTGTTCACAGCAGAGGGTGTAAATGACCTCAAGCACTCATGGCCAAGCTTTTTAAATCTATTATTTATTTTTAACCTTTCTTGCCTGGTGCTGGAGTAAACATTCACACCAGAGCAGGGGTTACAAGAAACAATCTGGTACCTCTCCAAAATGGTTATTTTTCGTATGAATTGCGAGAGCACCAGTTTCACATTTACAATTCTGTAGGCCCCACTGCCTTTCCTTCCTCCCTCCCAACCCACCCCACAACTTGAGCAATCTAGGGCCAAATGTAGCAACCCACCTACCTGACCCCAATTAGCTCAGCTATCTTACCACAAGACTAAGACCTTCCTAGTCATGACGCTGAGTCCTATACTGAGCTGTGAATATAGCATCAGGGAACAGCCTCCTTCAGTTTTTTTGCATGTGGGGAAATATAATAACACCTCTGTTTAATCCTCCTGCTGATCAACTTAAGCAGCATAAGATGACAGAAAAAAATACAGGCAGCAGGGAGGTAAGACAACAATGGTACGAGTGCCCACAAAAAAATGGAGGAACAAGGGCTCCCATCTCTACGGGGGAGGAGTGGAGTGTTGCCCGTGCTTTACATAAATGGAATATGGCAAGATGCCTGTGGACCCCAGACTCACCCTTAGGGAGTATGGAAATAGTTCTGAAGAAGAGTCATACGGACTTGAAACATCAACTTTGTTTCTCTCTCCACAGCTGCTGTCAGACCTGCTGAGGTTTTCCAGCATTTTGTTTTTGTTGGAAATACTCCTGCTTTGGTCACCATTATTCACATTGGGTCTTACCTGGATAAGGTGTGAAAGCACTGTTATATATGTAGGTCTGGAATTGTATTTTAACAAGGCAGAGTGCATTGGAAGCAAAGCTGTCAATGCAGTTTAATGGGGGAAAATTAGGTGATCCATTGGGAGTGAATGAAAGATGGAAAGATAAGGCTGAACCATTCGCAACAATCTTCAGCCAGAAGTGCCGAGTGAATGATCCATCTTGGCCTCCTCCAGAGGTCCCAGGCATCACAGATGCCAGTCTTCAGCCAATTCAATTCACTCCACGTGATATCAAGAAACAAAGAACAGAGAACAAAGAACAAAGTACAGCACAGGAACGGGCCCATCGGCCCTCCAAGCCTGCACCGATCATATTGCCCGTCAACTAAAACATTTTGCACTTCCAGGGTCTGTATCCCTCTATTCCCATCCTATTCATGTATTTGCCAAGCTGCCTCTTAAACACCATTATCGTACCTGCTTCCACCACCTCCTCTGGCAGCGAATTCCAGATATTCACTACCCTCTGCGTAAAAAACTTGCCCCGCACATCTCCTCTATAGTTTTCTCCTCTCATCTTAAATCTATGTCCCCTAATAATTCACTCTTCCACCCTGGGAAAAAGCTTCTAACTATCTACTCTGTCCATGCCACTCATAATTTTGTAAACTTCTATCAAGTCGCCCCTCAATTTCCGTCGCTCTAGTGAGAACAATCCGAGTTTCTCCAACCTCTCCTCATAGCTAATTACCTCCAGACCAGGCAGCATCCTGGTAAACTGCCTCTGGACCCTCTCCAATGCCTCCATATCCTTCTGGTAATGTGGTGACCAGAATTGCACGCAATATTCCAAGTGTGGCCTAACCAAGGTTCTATACAGCTGCAGTATGACTTCCCAGCTTTTATACTCAATACCCCTGCCATTACCTATGCCTTCCTGACTACCTTATCCATCTGCATTGCCACTTTGTGACCTGTGGACCTGTACACCCAGATCCTTCTGCCCGTCAATGCACTTAAGGGTTCTGCCATTTACTGTGTAATTCCTGCCTGTATTAGACCTTCCAAAATGCATTACCTTGCATTTGTCTGGAATAAACTCCATCTGCCATTTCTCTGCCCAAGTCTCCAACCGATCTATATCCCGTTGTATCCTTTGACAATCCTCTTCACTATCTGCAACTCCTCCAACATTAGTGTCGTCTGCAAACTTACTAATTAGCCCAGTTACATTTTCCTCCAAATCATTTATGTATACTACAAACAGCAAAGGTCCCAGCACTGATCCCTGCGGAACTCCACTAGTTGCAGCTCTCCATTCAGAAAAGCACCCTCCACTGCTACCCTCTGTCTTCTATGACCAAGCCAATTCTGTATCCATCTTGCCAGCTCACTTCTGATCCCATCTGACTTTACCTTCTGTACTAGTCTGCCATGAGGGACCTTGTCAAAGGCCTTACTGAAATCCATGTATATAACATCCACTACCCTTCCATTGTCGATCATCTTTGTCACTTCCTCGAAAAACTCGATCAAGTTAGTGAGACACGACCTCCCCTTCACAAAACCATGCTTCCTCCCACTAATATGCCCATTTGCTTCCAAATGGTAGTAAATCCTGTCATGAGGAATCTTCTCCAATAATTTCCCTACCACTGACGTAAGGCTCACCGGCCTGTAATTTCCTGGATTATCCCTGCTACCCTTCTTAAACAATGGAACAACATTGGCCATTCTCCAGTCCTCTGGGACCTCACCTGTGGCCAGTGAGGATGCAAAGATTTCTGTCAAGGCCCCAGTAATCTCCTCCCTTGCCTCCCTCAGTACTCTGGGGTAGATCCCATCTGGCCCAAGGGATTTATCCACCTTAATATTCTTCAGGATGCCTAACACCTCTTTTTTGATCTCATGATCCAGGCTATCTACACACTCTTCCCTAGACAAAACTGCTGAAGGCACTGGATACTGCAAAGGCTATGGGTCCTGACAACATTCCAGCTCTAGACTTGTGCTCTAGAATTTGCCGTGTCTCTAGCCAAGCTGTTCCAGTACAGCTACAACACTGGCATCTACCCAGCTATGTGGAAAATTGCCCAGGTATGTCCTGTACACAAAAAGCAGGACAAATCCAACCTGGCCATTTACAGCCCTTTCAGTCTACTCTTGATCATCAGTAAACTGATGGAAGGGATCATCAACAGTGCTATCAAGCAGCACTTGCTTAGCAATAACCTGCTCACTGATGCCGAGTTTGGGTTCTGCCAGGGCCACTCAGCTTCTGATCTCATTACAGCCTCGGTTCAAGCATGGACAAAAGAGCTGAACTCCAGAGGGGAGATGGAATAACTGCCCTTGACTTCAAAGTAGCATTTGACAGAGTGTGGCATCAAGGAGCCCTAGCAAAATTGGAGTTAATGGGAATCAGGGGGAAACCTCTACACTGGTTGGAGTCACGCCTAGCACAAAGGAAGGCGGTTGTGGTTATTGGAGGTCAGTCATCTCAGTTCCAGGACATCACTGCAGGAGTTTCTCAGGGTAGTGTCTTAGGCCCAACCATCTTTAGCTGCTTCATCAATGATCGACCTTCAGTCATATGGTCAGAAGTGGGGATGTTTGCTGATGATTGCACAGTGTTCAGTACCATTCACAACTCCTCACACTGAAGCAGTCCATGTCCAAATGCAGAAAGACCTGGACAACATCCAGGCTTGAGCTGACAAGTGGCAAGTGACATTCAAACCACACAAGTGCCAGGAAATGACCATCTCCAAAAAGAAATAATCTAACCATTGTGCCTCAACATTCAATGGCATTACCATCACTGAATCCCCCACAAGATCCTGGGGGTTACCTTTGACCAGAAACTGAACTAGACTAGCCATATTAATACTGTGACTACAAGAGCAGGTCAGAGACTAGGAATCCTGTAGCAAGTAACTCACCTCCTGACTCCCCAAAGCCTGTCCACAAGGTACAAGTCAGGAGTGTGATGGAATACTCTCCACTTGCCTGGATGAGTACAATTCAAACAACACTAAAGAAGCTTGACATCATCCAGGACAAAGCAACCCATTTGATTGACACCCCTTCCACAAACATCATCCCTCCACTACTGAGAACAATGGCAGCAGTGTGTACCATCTACAAGCTGCACTGCAGAAACTCATCAAGGCTCCTTAGACAGCACCTTCCAAACCCACAACTGCTACCATCTATCTACACCACAGGCAATGCAGCAGTTCACGAAGGTAGCTCATCACCACCTTCTCACAGGCAATTAGGATGGGCAATAAATGCTAGCCTAGCCAATGACACCCAGATCCCACAAGTAAATAAAAAAGTCTATAGGCAAGTTTGCTATTTGGTTACTCAATGGCTGACTTTTGAATGTATTCATTGCATTATAAATTTGTTCTGTGAGACACATGCTGCTTGATAGTTGAAATAAAATCACCCAACCTAAACAAAAATAATGTCCAATATAATAAGCTGAGGCAGCACGTTGATATATTAGAACATTCAAAATACAATTATCGATGCAGTATGAGGAGCTCAGGCACTGTTGGTTCCTTTTGCCCTTCACATCTGATCTACTCTTACTTCCTTCAACACATTTCATGGAATGAACTCATGGAGGTAATTGAACACAACAGTTTAAAACACCAACAAACTCCTCTTTTATTACAAGCTATATCCTTGCCAGGCATTTAGTTTTTAAGACTATGACAAAATCTCAGGCCAAAGTTAAACTAATACTTTCACAGCCTGTACGCAAACATGGATGCTAGAAATCCTAAACAAAAACACTCTGTTCACCATAACTAACTCCAGCATTTCGCTCAGATTCTACCACAAACTCACGCTTTCCTCTCTCTTCAAAATCAATACCACTATAGTAGGAGCTCCTCAAACATCTTTTCAAATATTCCATTCTACAATCACTTACTCAAAATTAAGACTCATTACAATACCTCTAACCCAATTTTTTTCCCTTAAAACAATGGAATGCCTTGCCTTTTTTCTCCCCCCTTCCTGAAAACCTTTTAAGAGTCAAGCACTGTGTCAGTTAACCACTATTTCTGATTACTTTCCTAGTCTTTTCAATCTAGATGTCCTCCAATTTAGCCTTGGCTTTATTTTGTTTTCTAAAAGTTAATTGAATTTCTTCAAATGTTCTTTTCTCCCTCAAAGCTCCAAGTTTGTCAGCATTATCCCCGATCTCATTCAAGACCTTGGTGCTCAATTCTAATGATATTAACTTGAAGTGTTAACAGTTTATCTTTCCCCAGACACCACCTGACCTGCATCCACAGTATTTTGCTTTTGCACAGATAAGTGAGTTTTATCCTCATCTATTGGCTGGTGATTTTATTTTTATTCACTCATGAGGAGTCAGCATCACTGGCAAGGCCAGCATATATTGCTCTGACCTTGAGGTGACGGTGGTGAGCTGCCTTCTTGAACCGCTGCAGTCCATATGGCGTAGGCATACCCAGTGCTGTTTGAAGGGAATTGCAGGATTTTGGTCCAGTGACAGTGAAAGAACTGTACTCTCAAGCTGGATACTTTATCCAGCTACTCAAAGTAGTAGGCTGAGAGGATTTTTTGGTAAACTTTCATTGAGCACAAAATAGCATCTACATAGGAGATATCAAAAATATATCATAGGCAGGAACTGAACTTGGCATCTTCTGATCTGTATAGTTCAGTTACTCATTGGGTTTACCAACAGGGCCATCGGGGAAAGTGCTAGTAATGTACAACATCATTATGTATTTGTGTATTGGAATTAAGGAAGAACTTCAAAGGAACTACTTTTACTACTTCTCCTTAACTGACAATAGATAAACAGTACCAAATTACCAGACACATAGCACCAGGAGTTGGCCATTCAACCCCTTGTGCCTGTTCTGCCATTCAATCGGATCATAGCTAGTCTATATATTAACGATTTGTGGTCTGGCTTACTTAACAGAGATCTATCAATCTCAGTCGCTATTATTCCTCAATAAACATTGTATCCAACTGGCATGCACATTGTTGGAATTCTAGTTAACTATGGAATTCCAGTTAACTATTATAGAAAAGATCCAAGTTGGAAAACTGACTTTTCCCCAAATTTCTGGGTGAATTAGTGCTTATGAGTGATAGCAACAAAGGAGGATGGCACACATTTCTCACATGTCAGCAAACACTCCCGAGTCAGGTTAAAGTGTGATTAGATACAGAGTAAAGCACACTGTACATTGTCCTGTCAAATACTTCCAGATCAATACTGGATGTGAAAGATTCAGAGTAAACCTCCTTCTGGGGAATCTAGAACAAGAGGGCACAGTTTCAGGTTAAAAAATATTCTCCTCTAGGATGGAGGAGGAGGAACAATTTCTTCACTCAGTCGTGAATCTTTGGAATTCTCTATCCCAAAGGGTTGTGAATATGTCAAATGTATTTATTTAAGCATGAGATACAGATTTTTGTCACTCAGGGAATCAAGGGATATGAGGAGCAGGCAGGAAAGTGGAATTGAAACCAAAGATCAGCCTTTGTCATATCAGATGGTACAGCAGGCTCGACAGGGTGTATGATCTTCTCCAGTTCCCTGTTCTTATGGTATACAAAATCTAATCAAGCATAAAGGGAATAGGTACAGTTTGGGCTAGATGCTGAGGAATGCTCCCTCTACACTGTGATCCAGCACCCGCAGGATAGGAAGCACCCCAACCCAGATCCATGACTATCGCTTCAGCATTGCCATCTCATGTGGCCTCACTCCTTCATATCAAATCACAGGTAAGGAAGTAATAAGACATGGCCTCATCACTCTCACCCACATCCCCCTTCTTTCTGTGCCTCCTGGAAAAATCTCTCTCCCAATTCACTTACTTTCAAAATTCCAGCTGCCTCACCTTTGGCCTTCCATTCACAATGACACTTCTGCAATGAGTGGTCTGCTGAACCACACCCTCACCTCCATCTTTGATGCCATATTCCCCATTGAAACCTTTACTCTCCATCACCCTGCCTTTCTCCCCAGCACATCCATCGTCTGCATCCCTTGGACTTAAGGGAGTGGAGGTATGAACAGATTATGGAAAAAATCTGGTTGAGCCACTCATCTGGCTGGTCCACAAAGCACCATTAGGTCTTGCCCTCATCTGCAAAAACTGCTCACTATTCCAGTATCTTCCTGGAATTCAAAAACAAGTGCAAGTAGCTCATGAACTAGCTTGTCACCAAGATTGAGATAATCTGATCAGCTGCCTCTGCCATTCTCCCCTCCCCCCACCCCAAACAAATCAATCTCTAAGGTTCCCCTCTGCTCAAAATCCTGAAGTTGTACTGTTCTCTCGTTCCCCTCCCATCACCCCCAATGTCCATGAGACCCAATCTGTATTCCTTTGATCCCATTTCCACAAAATCGTGGATATCCCAAATTCCATTCCTGGCTCCCACGTTAGCTGATATTGTTAACTGTTCTCTCTTCAGATACTGTCCACCTATCTTTCAAAGCTGCTGCCGCCATCACCCCTCAAAAGCAAAAATCCTCAACTCCTCCACCTTTGCAAATACCATTCTATCCTCAAACCCTCCCAAATTTGTTGCCTACCTCACTACCACCTCTTTTAACCTCTTCATTATCTCCGAACTGTCAGACTGCCAACTTGACATCAAGTATTGGATCACCAGAAATTTCTGTCTCGAAAATGAGAAGACCAAAGCCACTGTCTTCAATCCCCACAACAAACTCTGTTCCCTAGACTGGACTCTATACCACTTCTGATCTGAGGCTGATCCACACTATTGAAACCTTGATGTCATTTGTCCGAGGTTGATCCAGATCGTTCTGAACCTTGGTGTCATATTCAACCTCAAGATGAGACTTCGACCACATCTCAACACCACTAAGACTGCCTATTCCAAACTCTAACATTGCCCAATTCTGCCCTGCCTCCGCTCATCTGCTGCGGAAACCCTCCTCTGTGCCTTTTTGCCTCTAGATTTGATTCCAAAGCACTTATGGCCTGCGTAAACTGGAGATCCACAAACACTTTGCTGCTCTTGTCCTAATTCACACCAAGTCCTGTTTACCTATCATCCCTGTGCTAGCTGACCTGCACTAGTTCCTGCTGAATTTTAAAATTCTCATCCTTGTTTTCAAATCCCTTCATGGCCTCATCTCCCCCCTTCCTATCTTTAACTTCCTCCATCTCCACAACCCATCAAGTTATCTATTCCTCTGATTCAGACATCCTGAACAGCCACAATTTTAATTGTTCCACTATTGGTGACTATGCCTTTAGCCACAAAAGGTCCCAAGCTCTGGAATTCCCTCCCCAAGCCTCTTTATCTCTCTCTCCTCCTTTAAGATTCACCCCTTGGACCAAGTTTCCAGTCATCTACCCAATTATTTCCTTGTGATTCAGTGCCAAAATTTACTTTATAACACTCCTGTGCAATAAAATTATCCAAGTTGTTGTAGTATAGTACGGGCTTGCTGTTAGCAAAGCTCCATCTACGCTGATTGATTGCTCCCAGGATAAGTACAGCAGGCTAGATGCAGAGTAAAACTCCCATGTCCTGCAGTACACCAATGACATTAATCATTCCACGCACCTGCCTTTGTGTGCCTTTTCTCACTGGAGTGGCAGTTTAGTGCCAAATTAGGGGCAATATTAAGCTACAGTTCACATCACTAAACACTGAATAAATGCATTTAAAATGTAACCTTTGAAACAGATACACAGAAGACTTTCATTTGAGTATTGAATTGGATTTGAACTCAGGTCACAGGAGTTAGAGGTCAATGTCTTGCCCACTGAATCAGTCACCTACCAGTTAATTTATTTTTATTTCAAAATTAAAGCCAGTGCAGTACTGATGTCCTGTTATTATATTTCAGGACCAAATTTAGTAAATTGAGTATAATGTTTGTTTACAAAGTACACTAAATATAGATTGAGCTAGATAGTCATTACAGCACCCGGACACCCTCAATCTAACACAAATGGTCACACCCTCAAATGCATTTAGTGATTTGACCCACCTGGTGTGGGGCTGCTGGCTTTACAACTAAAGACCATGAGTTACATAAATATGCCAACCATCTGAAAGAGCAAGTTAGCTAACCCCGCAGGCAGCAATAACAAAATAAAGTATCTACTTTTGGCAAATCTTAGTTTCCTCCCCCCACCCCCAAAGCACATACTATAAACACAAATTCACTACAACTGCCACTTTACAGTGACAATTAGTCTCACCCTTTTTTAAACTACTTATTTTCCACTCTCCTCTCCAGAAGGCACCAACTCTTGTTGAGGCTTCATCTAGTACTTCACCTAATTGGCCATCCTCATGTGAGCCCAGACAGGGAATACTGAAAAACTTCACAGCCAAAGCTAATCATGTCTTCATGTGGCATCTGTAAACAGGTACTTTTCAACCAAGGTCACTGAACAGCTTTCAGGAGCAGTGCTTGCTCCCGATTAGATTTTATCCCAGGGGCACCGAAGCCATAGTGCCCAACTGCTCTCCCAGGTATCATCAGCTAACCTCACAACAACCAAGGATCAAAGCTGGGATCTTCTGCTCTTTACATGCCCATTTACTTACCAACAGCAACATGGATGCTATGCTCCCAACCCTTACCACTGATTTAAAGAACAGACACTGACACATCACACTTAAAACTTGATTGCGGCAGATAGAGACTAAAACAACAGAACCAGGAAATGTACAAAGGGATTTTTTTTAAAAAGACTTTTTTTTCCTAAGAATTACAACACAATGTTACATAGATTAATATGTACAGCAAGAAAGTTTTGAAAGATGTTACATCCAAATGAATTTACACTTGGGGAACTCTGCACATTATATAAATAATATTTTAAATATTTATATTATAAGTAAAGGCAACACAAAACATACATTTAGATGCAACTTAAAAATTTAGAATGTTTACAAATAAATGTAGCATTTAAAATTACAAACACATTCATAAGATGTATCTTGTTAAAAAATACAGAATTAACAAGTAAATGCAACACTGTTTAAGCAATATTTCCCCATTGCACTTAGGAATTGCATCAAAAATTGACACTTTGACATGAAGCATAAATAAGGTAGAGGTGGATTCTAGTGTATAAAGAATCTGAAACACAAGGACAAATCTCCTCCAAGTGCATGCGGCTGTAATAAAATCCAATGCAACAATATCTGAGGCAGGCTGAAGGCTGACAGCATCTCTCCCCAGCCATTCCTGCATCTCCTGTAAATTATTTATAAGCAGCTTCACTTAAACCTTTCTAGGCTGTTGTCAAACACGCCATTTGTACCTGGTTTTTTTTCAGCATGCAGCTGTCCCTGGCTCCATGCTGCCCTGCTCTTGAGGTATTTAACTCTGATCTTTGCTTCCTCTCTTCAGTCGTTGTCTTTCTCACTAACCCGAGCTTCCCGAAGTCCCGCCCACCCACCGCACTCTTATTGGCTCCAGCCCAGCGCCCTGCCCGCTCATGTTGCGCTTCCATTGGCTGGCGAACCCGTCAATAACCGGCATCGGTTCAACACTGCAACACCCGAACCTCCCTCTGATTGGATAACGTGAAGGCCGCGTTGGGGGACAGTTTGTTCAGATAGGGGTTCAATCTTAAACTCTGAGGCTGGCGAAAGAGAAAATTAATTTAAAGACTAGCAGAGACCTGCAGAACGTTCGCTGAAATTAGTATCCTTATGGCAACAGTACTTCTTTAAATCGCCATCCCATCCTCTAGTTCAGCTCATCTTCCAATGCATCTCCATCCCTCCCATATCATCCCATGTCCCCCATTCCCACATCCATATCAACCCATCCATCCATCCATCCATCCCACACTTTTCCTCTCCCCCCGCCCTTTCCATCTACTTTCCTCTCCTCTCTGCTCCCATCCTAATTGGATTCACACCAGTTGATAAAGTTAAAACTAAGACACATCGTTTTCTTTGCTGGATAGAGTTTATTGACTTAGATCACAGTCAATACTACCTCCTATCAATGTGCCCCAGGTATCCCCATTTATAGGTGGGCAAATAAATTCCCATCACCTGCTTAATAATGTAATTGCCATTAAACCTTAACAACATAATTAATAAGATTTTGACATCCCCCTCCCTCTCATGCTGTTCCCCCATGCCACCCCACTTTTCCCCTACCTCCATTCCGTTTCACCCTCCTTCCTATATACCTTACCCCCTCTCACACATGGCATCCTCTGAGTGCTGCACCCCTCCCCCACAAAACTATGCAGCCTCCTCCCTCCTTTCCATGCCATTCTGCCCCCATGCTGTCCCTTTCTCCCCATCGTCATCAGGAGCTGTCAGTGGGGTGCAGCCAGAGCCCTGTAACTGAGGCTGGAGAGCAATGAGAGCCGGGAACCCAGTTATCCAGACTGGGGAACAGTGGGACATGGAGCCCAGTAACCACTATGCGTATGTCAGGCTCCACCCACCAATTACTTCACAGACTAATCTGAAAATGCAGACAGACAAAAACTATTATAATAGGTTTACTTCTTTAAAATATTTTGATCTTAGTATTCCTGCTCTTGCTAATTCTCTTTCAAAACCCTACACTGGTCAGCTTGGCTTAGTGACAGCATTATTACCTTAAAGTTAGAGACCCACTCCAGGGACTTGAGCACAAAATCTAGGCTGACACCACAGTGCAGTCCTGAGGGGGTACTACTGTACTGTTGGAGGTGCAATCTTTCAAATGAGAAGTTAAACCAAGGACATTCTGAATTTGTGAAAATTGCTATATAAATTTTGTCTTTCTTTTAAGATGTTTCATTGCAATACTATGGTTGTGTTATATTGTCAAAGGTGCTTTTCCTACTAGTGAGGTGTGAAACCAAATCCCCATCCAGTTGTTCAAATGGGTGCTAAAGATACTAAAGCATTATTTAAACCCCTTGGGCGGTATGCTTGACAAATTGTAAATATATGCTGTATTTGTAAGTGTAATGAAACACCTCAGAGTGTCACATATTATATTGAAAGAAACTGACATTGATTGCATGTATGATTTATGTAAAGTCAATTTTGAAATGTCATGTAATGTACTTTTATATATTTTATGAATAAAACATTTTTGGGGGAGTAAGAAGTACAGAGGAGATTCTCCTAACATCCTGGCCAATACAAGCAAAAACTGGTCTTTACATCTTAATTGTTGTTTGTGGAATCTTGCTGTGCAGAATTGGTTGCCCCATTTGCCTGCCGAACAAAAGTAACTGCACTTCAAAAGTAATTTGTTAAATGAGAAGTGTTTTGGGATTTTAAAAAGTGCTATACAAATCCAAACTCTTCCTTTATTTGCCTCTCTTCCTTCTTCCAAAAGTCTGTTAAATCTTAGGCATGAGTGGAACATAAATGATAGCATGGACAGCTTGGGCCGAATGGCCTGTTTCTGTGCTGTACATTCTATGTAATTCTGTGTAAAACCTTAAAAATCTAAATCTACCTTTGGTTGCCACTTCCCAAGCCGAGGCTAATTTGATCACATTGCTCCATCACACAGCAGCTTAGGAGACTGGTGGAGATTTGACCTGAATGGTCTCCATTTGAGGTAAGTAATTAGTAGTGTTTTTAAAAAGGTCGCTTAATATTTTTATGGACACCATTTTTTTCAATATTTATTTCTCAGTTTTTTGAATAAAAAGTTATTTTCCTTTAATGACCATCACTACATGATAAAGGAAAAAAGAACTGACATTTATTTTGGACTTTTCATATCCTCAGGCTATTCCAAGGTGTTTTAAGCTGCTGAATAACTATTGAAATGCAGTCCCTCTTTAGTAGGCAAACAGGTCGACCAATTTGTACCTGTAATGTCCCACAGACAGTATTAAAATGAACTTAGTCAGCTCTTGGACTGCTGACATGATCGTATCACTGAACCAGCTGGTTTTGTTTGTTTCCAGTTCACACACTGACATTGAAGCAAATAATAACATCACAGAAATGTATTAATTGCTGAAATATTTATGCTACCATATTTAAATAAACACAATTTATTTTTGCTAATCTCCTAACTCTTGTTATGAAATCTGGCAGTTCTAAAACTTCCTAGGAGAATAAAAGAGTGAAAGAAAACACAGCACCAGTGCTTCCAATCAGGTGTATTATAAGAGAGAGAAGTCTACTAATGACAGCATCAAAATGCTTTGAAAAGCGGTGTGAGCTCTATTATCACAGTGATGGCAGCAGCATCCATATGTTCATTGCTTCCTCACAATGTTATGAAATCAATGAAGGGCTGAACTCCATTTATAAACTTTATAAACATCTACCAAATGCTGATCTTTGGCCACCCCCACAAAGCAAGATTTGCCATGATTGAAAACTTAGAAGGCAATAATTTCCAATTATTAAATTGTCTATGGGATGGCAGCAAGTCTCCAAATTTGTTTTAGTTTAGTTTACCCTTATTGCCTCCTTCCCCACTCCCTCCGATAGCCAAATGACTAACGTTAATGGTAAGTGCAGCAGTACAGAGTAATCTGGAGTGAAATTAGGGTTGTCAACTATACTAAGTATTCCTGGAAGGCTTATCAATGACCCCCTGTCTCCAACTACCCAACTAGTAAAACAACTTGCTTTCTCCATCTTCAAATTTTTTCAATAATTAAAACAGAAGTTACATGGAATATACAGCACAGAAACAGGCCATTTTTCCTAAACAGTCCATGCTAGCACTTCTCCTACATTTAAGCCCCCTTCTATCCTTTGTCATTTAACTTGTTCAGCATGTCGCTCTATTCTCTCACCCTTAGTACGTTTATCCAGCTATCCCTGAAATGCATCTACACTATTCACTTCAACTACTCCCTGTGGTAACCAGTTCCACATTCCCACTGAAAGGTCCGAGGAACCCTCTGCTACAAAATTTCAACACTCAGAGTCCAGATGCAATATTCAAGTGGTTCTTTTATTACGCATGCAGGGAGCAAACGTTAGGCAGTCCAGGTGCTTCTCCAACAAAGTTCCAATGAGCATAGTTTATATATTTTTTACTATCAGTTACAACTTAATGGTATTAGCTAGACAAAGACACAGCACAATGAGCCCCCCCACCCCCCAAACCCACCCCCCCGCCCCCCCCCACCCCCACCCCCCCCCCCCCCACCCCCACCCCCCCCCCCACCCCCACCCCCCCACCCTGGTGGGCTGATAATTGTGTTCTTGTACAGTTGTTGCAGTGCAGAGACTGGGTATTGTCCTTTTAGAGACAGCAAAGAATGTATGTTTGTTCCAGACAAAAGGTTTACGGAGGCTGACTGGGTGTGGTTCGAGGCCATCAGATGATGTGAAATGACCTTCCCCATTTTTTGATCGAGTCATCCTATGTCCCCGCCCATGTGTATCTCCTATTTCCTAATTGCAAATTTACAGCTGAGCCCTTTGTACAAGTTTTTAGCTTTCATGTAAGGGTGTGATTGTCTGTGTATGCTTTGGCACCCTAGCTGCTGGTCCTGGCTGGCACTTTAAAATAAATCCAAATTTTCTGCATCTTCAGTCCCCACTTTTGGGTGTGTAACCGTTTGGTTAAGCTAGCCAATTAATCTGCTTCCGATGGCTCTGTCATGGCTCCGGTGGTACCGATCCGAGCAAGTCCTATGGGCCATGGCATCACTCAGAATTCTCCCTAAATTTTTAAGCTTCCTAGTGTCCAAGACTCCTATCTTTCCGGAGGTGCGTGGCCAACAAGACGGGAGGCTGGGACCCGACCACAATAATATTGTGTCCTGTCCCAGCAGCCGTTGTTGCTCCTTTAACATTATTTTTGTCCTATGTCTAAGAGCTTCCTTCTTATAGGTGCGACGTGCTGCAATTCCCCACGCCAATGCTAACACTAGCTGCACTGCGACGAGTATATGAGAGATTATTCTTATCCAGGGATGTATATCCACATTCAGCACCCAGTCCCACACTTGATCCCACCATGTCAGATCTCTCAATTGCTGTTCCGTATCATTGATTAGCCTTTTAAACACCGCCTGTAACACGTGATAGTGTTTCATCACCTTTCGTAAGTCACCTTTAATCTTTGTCAGATTTTCGGTGAGGTGGGGAATTGGGGCCTGCTTAGGTTCCTTATACTGTTTCAGGGTATCATGGAGTGTGTCAGAGGCGTTGACTGAGACCTGACCCCTTTGTTGAATGTACACCATTCGCGTTTGTCCGATAGTAACTGGGAGCCCGTGTTTAAAGCAGAAGTTGGGGTTGGTGATGTTGCAGTGTAGGCTCCCTTACGTGTATGACTGCTCAGTAGTTGTCACATAGTATTCCCCCTTTCCCTTGTATCCTGAGCGGGTGTGATGGCTTTCTCTGTGGGTAATTTCTAACATACAACCCGCATTCATCCAGCCACCCCCCGCCCCCCCCCACCGTTCCGACTGGATGGGGGCAAATCATGAGGCTACCTTTCCTCCTGCACCCGCTCAGTGATACCCCGTATATGCCCTCATTCTTGTGTATGGTATGCATGTCTATGGGTTAGTACCGGAGGGAGTCATTGTCTCAGATTAACCCAATGTTCTCCACTTGGTACTGAGGGTACAGGCCCGTGTGTGCTGTGACTGAGGAGATTGCCAGTACCATGCCTATCACATTCATTTGGTTTGTGGTGCACTTCTGAATCATTGGATACACCCTGGTCATTCCTTTCAACGTACAGGCATCAATGACGTCTGGGTTCTTGGCCATACCCTGCAACCAGGTACTGTTGATTCAGCTCAGTATCTCCCCTCTTTGGATCTGGGCCAGATTGTGTCTTAACTGCCCGCTCATCCACTGGCCGGAAGCGTGGCACAGCTGGCTTTTTTAGGTCATGTCCTCTTGTCATTCCTCCCTTTCTATTAATTGGTTGGTAGTTTTAGCATGGGTGTCTATAACGTGTACACTTTCCAATAGAAATGCCACACTCTTGCCCCCTAGGGCCGCTGCCCTTTCACCGCCCCTCGCTGCTCTTATGAGCAGTGGCCTCATGATCCCTTTAAGATTCGTGACCTTGGAGTTGATTCCTTGAATGTCGAGAGAGTTTACCAGGGAAGTCCCTGTGTTCACCCCTGCCAGTACATTGTTAACTAACCCTCTCTTCTAGTGGTGGAAAGCAGCATGTCCCCTGAATCTAGTGGTGCCCGTTAATCACAGTCTTACTCAATAATTTGTGTAGTTTTCATAGGGGCGCTTGGTTACTGCAATACTCAGGCAGTTGTTCACAATTACTGGTACAATTTCATGTTTAACGTTATCATACAATAGTTCACCGTCCGTATACAGTACCAGTCCATTTTGTGGCCCAGGGGTCATGGCTGGGCAAGATAGTCTCTGTAGTGACGTTGCGTCCTGTGATAGTGGGGTGGTGTCAGTCTGGGGGTCCGCTGTTGTAGTCAACTCTGCGTGTTTGGGCCTCAAGATCTAATGCCAGGTATCTGTCATTCCCATGTCCTCCTCTCCGGGACAGTGACCCCAGTTGTTGTTGTCCTAGGGTGTGAAGGTAAATTGCGAAATATCTCTCACACATTGTATCTGGACCTGTGCCCCCTTCACACATGTCCAGGGTCTGTCTGAGCCACCGCTGATCTGGAAGCATGTTGGGCCCTCAGTTTTCCATTGGAGTTCCATTCCCATATCCGAGCTCTGCCTTGGGCTGTCTCCATCACTCATTCCAACGGATAGTTGTATAAGCCCAGTGCCACACTTGAGGAGCGTTGACCTTTCCATTGTGACGTTCACTCCTCCTTTCACACAAAATCCACCGCTGACATTCTTGTAGTATAAGCCCATACCAGTCGCTGCTTCACAATTTATGTTCTGTATGCCGGTGGCTGCGAAAGCCAGGGCCCTGGTAATGACTATCAACACCCAGCTTTTTCCATCTTGGTGGGGAGGTTACCCAGTTATTGATATTTCTGTAATAAAGCATACTGTTGGTAATCACCATGGGTTAGGTTGTATATAAAAGGCAGCCTTCTCCTTTTCACCCCTCCTTGTGCACAGCCCACGGTGACTCTCCCCCTTTTGTCTTTCGGATGGCCAGTCATCCGATTGGGAATGAATCTTAAACCACTTGGCTAACACATAATGGACTGCTCGTTGTCTGTTTTCCCCCCACTGCCCGGTAATTCAGTCTTCCTTACTTACATCATACCTTTTCAGTTGCGATCAGTGTTTCCACCTACCTTTTCCCTTCATATCGACACAGGCACATAAATCACTGGTCCAAATAATTTCGTACAGTCCTGCCCATTTTGGGGCAAAAATTGGTTGGCTAGGGGTGATTTGAACAAACACCATGTCTCCGACCTCAGCCGGTGGTGACGGGTGTCCCGCTTTTGTCCTCTCTTCTAAATCCTTGATAGCCTGTTGGTCCTTCACTTCCTGTTGTAATTCCTTTAGTTGTCCATCCAATTGCTTAATATAGTTTTTAATTTTATCTCTGATGGGTCCCATATCCTCACTTCTGGTGGCTATGCCCTCTGGCAAGTGCATAGCCCTCCCAGTCATCAACTCATAAGGGGTTAACCTAGTTGTCCTGTTAGCGGTAGCCCTCAGTCACATCAATATGCAGGGGAGCACATTCACCCCATCCCCTAACAGTTGTTGCAATTGCCTTTCCAATAGCATTTTTTAATGTGCTGTTCATACGTTCTACCATTCCTGGGCTTTGTGGATGGTAAGGTACATGAAATTTCTGTTTTATCCCGAGCAGCTCACACATCCTTTTCATAATGCTGCCTGTAAAATGCGTTCCTTGATCCGAATCTATCTGTAAAAGGATTCCCCACTTTGGTATTACTTCAAAAGCGAGGATCTTTGTGACCGTGGTGGCGCTGCAGTCCCTGGTGGGGGCAGCCTCCACCTATCTAGTGAACTGGTCGATTATGACCAGGCAGTATTTCTTTCCCCTGCTGTCAGGAAGGGGTCTCATAAAATCTATCTGTAGGTTTTCACATGGGCCCTTGGGGAGCGGCTGGTGTGATAGCCTTACATTGACTGGTTTGCCAGGGTTATGCTGGGCTCAAATTATGCATCTCTGACAATACTTGGCTACATCCTTGCCAATGCCAGTCCACCACCAGTTCTGAAGCAGTCTACTGAGCATACTGCCTCGGACGCCGTGGTCTGGTTTGTGATACAGTTTCAACAGGGTGTATTGAATTTGGGGCCATTGCTAACAACCCTTTCCTCCCTTTTCCCGTGGTGGCCCCTGCACTTGTCCATTTTTCCTTCTCCTCGGGATCTATATCTGCCTGTAATTTCTGCACGTTCATCTCCTCTGGGCTAAATGCAGCCACCTGGACTATGCGCGGTTCCTCTTTCTCGGCTGCCTCTTTGGCTGCTGCGTCTGCCAGCACATTACCCCTTTGTTGCTGGTTTTCCACCTTCCTATGCGCCTGTATTTTAATAACTGCTACCTCTGTGAGCACCCGAGCTGCTTCCACTAACTCTCGTGCTACATTCTTGTGCCTCCTGAGGTGATGAATCCCCTCCTATTCCAGGCTGCCATGTAGGCATGGACTACCCCGAATGCATACCGGCTGTCAGTATACATGTTCACCCTCTCGCCTCATGATCTGTACTACCTTATCTTTTGGTAGTAACACAGGTTCCCATGCCGCCAATCTGGAGACTGACACTGCTTTCAGTTTCTCAGTGTTTAACAACTCCACTAAAGTATGCTGGATGTGTAGTATTACATGGTGATAGGTTCACACACCCGGACTTCCCACACAGCACAGTCTAGCGTTGCCACGCACCTGGCCAGTCCCTTTACTACAGGGGACTGCTGTGTGGAATAATATGCTCTGGGTCTCATACTTTCTCCTCGTTGTTGTGTCACTACTGCGTTGTAAAAATCCCCAAGTATACTGCTGTAAACGTGGAATGGTCTGGACATGTCGGGTAGCTTGAGGACCGGTGATGACATGAGACAACCTTCAACTCTGTATATGCTGTCTCTTGCACTTGTCCCGAATCAATCTTTTCTGTCCTGGGCTTTCCTCCCTTTACTAAACCCTGTACTGGCGCGGCCATTGCTACAAACTGGGGTAGGAAATTGTGGCAGTAACTGAACAGCCCCTTGACCTTTCGAACCCCCCTTACTGTAGTGGGGCAAGGCATGTCCGTGATAGCCATTTTCCTGTCCTGTGGTAGGATCTTGTTTCCCTGACTGATCTCCTGTCCTAATTAGCCTACTTGTGCCTTTTTGGGGTTTATCTTGAATCCAGCATTTTTAGTGTCCTTAGGATTACCAAGAGAGATCCAATATGGCCCCTTTCTGATTCTGACTCTATTAGGATATCATTTACATATTGTAAGATTGTACTGTTGTGTACTGTTGTATGGCTCTAAGTCGCACTGACTCAGCTTCTCACTCGTGACCCAATGGAATATGTTCAGGCTGTTGTGGAATCCCTGTGGGACCCTTTCCAAGGCATATTGCCTCCTACTGTGAAAGCAAATTTATCTTGGGATTCCTGGTCTAATGGTTTCGACCAAATTCCATTGGCTTTATCTAAAACTGTAAATGTTTTATGTTCGGGTTTCAATCTGTTAAAGATGGTCACGGGACATGACACTATTGGGTGTTCCAGTGGTGTTATCTTGTTCAGCGCTGTATAGCCTATCGTCAATCAACATGACCCGTCGGGCTTTTTGACCGGCCATACTGGGGAGTTAGTGGTCAAGGTAGTTGGCCTCAAGATTCTCTGATCTGTGAGTTCTTGCACAGTTCCCTCCACAGCCTTCATGGCCTCTGGTTTTATGGGGTATTGCTTGTGGGCCTGGAGGAGTGGCCTTGGGACCACCACTGGTGGGATATCAATTAACCTGCAGTCATGTTTGGCACTTGCCTATACCTCAGATAGTGCCTGGCACAGGAATCCGTATATCCCATCCCCAGACCAATCTTTTGTTATGACTGAGGCGCTTCCCAGGATAGTGACATTTTTGGCTTGAGCCTGTGTCCCCTTTGTTTTCTGTATCTTCCCCCGGTTATCTGTCCAAACTATTTGCTTATTTCTAGGATCTACTAGTACATCTAATTTGTTTAATATATCTACCCCCAATTTTGTAACTCTTTCAAGTACAAACATGTTTCCATCTGTTCCTATTTAGATGAAGTTACATTGTTTCATAGTTTGCCATTGTGAGATTTGAACTCTTGATCTTGGGATTACAAACCCAGTACCATAACCACTTGGCTATTTAGGCCAAGCTACCCCCAATATTGTACCTTCGGGGTTCTTACAGACCCAGAATTGAGCTGGGATTAACAATCCTTTTATTTCTAACACCTGGGTTTAGTTTTTGTATGCTGTTACTCGTTGTCTCCCTACTCCCTGAATAGGTCAATGGCAAATCTAAATTGGTTATGGACAACGATGCCCCCGTGTCTACTAACATATCACATTGCCGGCTCCCTAACAACGCTGTTATGTATGTGCGAGAATCGGTTCCTTCCTCGGGGGCCGATGCTACCTACTGGGGCTTTATCTTGGTCAGGTTCTCAATGATACTGATCAGTTGGGAGTTTGACATGTCCCTCAGATTCGCTGCGGTGCTATTGGGATTTTGTGTTGCCTTGTTTTGTCGGGGTCCCCTCCCCTCGGCCCCTCTGCCTTTTGCCCAACAGCCTCTTTGTATGTCCTAGCCTATGGCAACTGCATCAGTGGTCTCGCCTTGGGGTTTTGCACTCATTTTGCTTATGCCCTGGGTTTTTACAATTAAAGCACACCTCAGGTTTAGGGAAGGCTGTTGTGGTGGCCATCATCTCAGTGGGGTCTGTACCCCCCCCCACCCCCCGCCACTGCCGACACCTTTATCTTAGTTTCCCCTATGTGGTTATCTACCCCAGTAGCCCATCTTTCTAGCTCATCATACGTGTTCTTGTCTACTAGCCCAGTGTCTAGGATTGCCTGGTGGGCCGGGCTAAGGCCATCCTTGTACAATTGCATAAACTGTACATCGTCTCAGTTCGGCGTGGCACCTATACCCCCATAATTACAATATGCCTCAAACTTCTGATAGCCATATTCATGGACACCCTCACCCTTTACTTGATTTACTCCAGTCACTATATTCCAATTGACTGGGGCTTGCCCTAAGACTTGTGCTATTTCTGCTCTACAGGCTTGGAAATCAGCTTGCTGCTGTGCCTGGTCTGCAGCAGTATCATTACACCAGATTCCATCCTGATACCCTTGCTGCAGCCGTCCCCAATATGCCTCAGGTAGTTTCATCTGGACTAACCCGTGAACGTCCCTGTTATGGAGACCGTGGCATTGGCATATTTCCCACAATTTTTCCAAAACATCTCATTTCCATGTCTAGGTTTTAGTTGGGGTAATTTTTCCAATAGCTTCAGGGTGTCGCTAGGTGACAGGGACTCATATGTGGTTCTTAGTTGCACTGGGAACACCCTCTGTCTGTGCATTGGCACCTGGGCTGGCTGCCCATTTTGTGCCGGTTCAGTCGCTTGAGCTGGTCTGCCTGGTTATCCGGGCACTCGGGGCACATATCTTAATTGGGGGCCACAGGATATGAGGGTGATGATTCCCAACCCGCTTCCCGTTGTTCCTCATATCCTGCTGTCTGTCCCACCAGCCCATTCCAATCTACATTATCTGCGTATTGTGGAACTACTGGTGGTTGTGTTAAAGCTGGCAAAACTGACATGAGATTTTTGCCTGTACTAGCTCTTCATTATGGGGTTTGCTGGCCAACACTATTTACTTTCTTCCTTAACCCTACGTGTTGTCTTAACATTAGGATCCATGCTCTATCATCTTTGTCTTTTTTCTGATTATCTCACCGTTTTCTCTGACCCTCGGATGAGTCAAATGGGTTCCAATTGTTCTTTACCATTTTGCCTATCAATTTCTTATTTTTGTCAGCTAAATGCAGTGTCAGGGATCCCTCTGGTCCCCACTTGGGTTCGTCACTACTGGCCGTCTCTGGGTAAGACGGTCAGGGTATATTTGTCGTCAGCGGTACGGTTCTTACCTGGGTCCTTTCTGACCGAACTCATTACTTGCGACTAGTACCGGATGTAATTATAACAACCGTTTCTACCCCACCCTTACCACCCCTTGAACTAATGCCTGGAGCCTAGGTTTTGGATATGTGGGGCACCTAACACTTCCTGGGTCGCGATGGAGTCAAATTTAGTATTAATAAAAATATACTCACACTGTGTCTCGTCCTGGTTCCCCGTCAGTGTCCTGCGTTCTTTGTATCCTGCCAACTACATCAACTGAAAGGTCGGGGGAACACTCTGGCATAAAATTTCAACACAGATGCAATATTCAAGTGGTTCCTTTATTACGCATGCGGGGAGCAAACGCTGGGCAGTCCAGGCGCTTCTCCACCCAGGTTCCAAAGAGCACAGCTTATATATTTTTTTACTATCAGTTACAACTTAATGGTTTTAGCTAGACAAAGACCACAGCACAATAACCCCACAATGGGCTGATAACTGTGTTCTTGTACAGTAGTTGCAGTGCAGAGACTGGGTATTATCCTTTTGGAGACAGCAAAGAATATACAAAAGGTTTACGGAGGCTGACTGGATGTGGTTCGAGGCCATCAGACGGTGTGAAATGGCCTTCCCCATTTCTCAATTGAGTCATCTCATGTCCCCGCCCTTGTGTATCTCCCATTTCCTAATTGTAAATTTACAGCTGAGCCCTTTGTACAAGTTTTTAGCTTTGGTGTAAGGCTGTGATTGTCTGTATATGCTTTGGCACCCTAGCTGCTGGTCCCTGGCTGGCACTTTAAAATAAATCCAAATTTTCTGCATCTTCACCCCCAATCTCTGGGTATAAACGTTTCTCCTGAATTCCTATTCGATTTCTTGGTGACAATTTTACATTAATGGCCCCACAGGTGGAAACACTCTGTTTGTCTGCTCTATTAAAACCTCTCATAATTTAAAAACCTCTGTTTGTTCAATCTCAGCCTCGTCTTTTCAAGAGAGAAGAGACCCGGTGTGTTCATTCTATCCACATAGGTAAAAACATGCAGTTCTGATATCTACCTTGTAAATCTTTTTTTCACTCCCTCCAGTGCCTCCATATTCTTTTTATAATATGGTACCCAGGACTGTACACAGTACTCCAAGTGTAGTCTTACATTATTTCTCTACTTTTCAATTCTACAGTTGATGGTCAGGAAATCAAAGTGTGCGACCCTCCCTCAATCTTGATCCACAACAAAGGATTCAAAGTAAATGAGAAAATGCACCAATGGTTACATCATTTTTCTCCCAGCACAAAAGTCAAGGCTGACCCCTAAGTGTAGTACTGAGAGACTGCTGCAATGGGGAGGTTTTGTCTTTCACTTGAAACATTAAACTGGGGCCCTACCTGCTTTCTCAGGTGTCCTGGCCAATACTTATCCTTCAATCAACCTCACTAACAACCAATTATCTGGTCATTATCACGTTTGCTTGTGGGAGCTTGCTGTGTGCAAATTTGTTGCTGTGTTTCCTACATTACAAAAGTGACTACATTTCAAAATTATTTCAGTGACTGTAAAGTGCTTTGGGACATCCAAATGTTGCACTATACAAATTTTCTTTTTTTCTGGGCTGCTGTTAGCAATGTGCTGGTGATTAATTTTCAATTGATGGAGACTCCAGAACAAAGCTAGAGGTTTGGCAACCCTGAGTGGGATGCCTGGCTCATGTTTTATTACCACCCCTTAGTCAATGTTACTTAAGCTAATTTTAAAAAAAAATCATTTACAGGATTTGGGTGTCGCTGGCTAGGCCAGCATTTGTTGCCCATCCTTAATTGCCCTTGAGAAGGTGGTGGTGAGCTGCCTTCTTGAACTGCTGCAGTCCATGTGGTGTAGGTACACCCACAATGCCGTTAGGGAGGGAGTTACAGGATTTTAGCCCAGCGACAGCGAAGGAACAGCAATATATTTCCAAGTCAGGATGGTGAGTGGCTTGGAAGGGAACTTCCAGGTGGTAGTGTTCCCATGTGTCTACTGCCTTTGTCCTTCTAGATGGTAGTGGTCTTGGGTTTGGATGGTGCTGTCTGAGGAACCTTGGTGAGTTCCTGCAGTGCATCATTATGATTGATAGCAACTAATGCAGTGCTGGGGATTGATCCTGGACCTTCCAGATCTGTACGATTTATCTCAATGGCAGCCAGAATATTTATTCACAGAAGCATCAAGTAATATGAGGGGAGAAATATATTTAATTTGATATAAATCTGCTTATTAAGGTGTCGAGGGACAACGGGCAGCAGGTTAGCATTCCACCTAAAGTCACACTGGTTCGTGGCTCAAGTGAATCTCTGTACAATATTGTCTCTCTCCAAAACACATGATCATTTTGGATAGAGGTTATACATTAGCTACTAAAGTGGCCTTTGGGAGCACTTTTGAATTTGTGGTGCTGCCCCATTGGTAATTGTACACTGCCCTCCCAACAATGAGCACAGAATGTAGGCTGACAGTTCACTGCCCTGTTGACGCTTCAGTGCTCTATTGAGAGGTTGCTGCACTGTTGGAGGTGCTGTCCTGCAGCTGAGACATTAAACTACGGCTCTATCAGCCTTCTAAGATGGATGTGAAAGTTTGGTAGGCACTATTTCAAAGAAAAGCAGGGCTGTCCTCCCTGGAGACCTGGCGAATATTTACCCTTCAACTGACATTGCGAAAACCGATTATCTGGCCATTATCACGTTGCTGTTTGTGGGAGCTTGCTGTGCGGTAGTTAGTTGTTGTATTTCCTACATTACAGCAGTGATTTCATTTCAAAAGTGCTTAATTGGTTGTAAAGCTCTTTGGGGCACCTGAAGCCATGAAAGATGCCATAGAATTCCAATCTTTATTTCTTTATAATGACAAAACTTTTAAATCAGAATTTATATATGATAAGACGATAGGAAACTGTGTGACCCTCCCCCAATCTTGATCTTTTATATCATGGTTTGAAAGTGATTGCCCAATCTGCTGACTTAGCATGCATACAAGGCTGAATGCTGATTGAAAGGCTATAGGTTAGCTATAAATGGTTAAAAGGTGATTCGTATATCATTCTCACCCAGTTTATACAATGACCACTAAAATGTACAGACAGATGAAAATCGCTCCGTGTAGATGCAGACTGATTTGAAATGGTTGTTCTAGTTGACACCATAAGCAGTTTCTATGTTCTCTGGTGTTTGGTTCACAAATGCTACGTCTGAAGGTGTTTTATTGGTGGTTTTCAGTTTAAGCCAAAAACTAAAAACCTCAACTGCAATATACAAATATATACTTGGGAGCTGTCTTCGTTTCTCACAGAGCTATATGCTTCTGGTTTCCATTTATGCTGCTTATCTTGTATATTTGATGATCTTTGATTGTTGTAAAACAATCTTCTGAGGCACAAAATAGATATTGCACAGAGGATTATGAGACAAGCTGACTGGTTTCCAGAGTCTCCTGGGCAAAAAAGGGTTGAAAACATTGCCAATGATGCATATTTGAACTTGTTAATATAATTTCCAGCCAAGCTGTAACCTGCGAGGATCAGTGGTCTACGGTTTATTATGTGCATGTTCGGATGCTGAAGAGAGTGATTACATCATTTACCCTATTGCATGCTGTCAGTCCAGTCTAAAGTCTTCTAATTTTGGGACTGCTTGTAACAGGTCCTGGCCCGGAAGTTGTGCAGCATTGTACTTGTTGCCTATTGTAGCCCTGATGGAAGACTAATAGGATGTCATAAATAGGCATTTCCACCATTTCCCTCAGGTTTCCAGCTGTTGGAGTGACAGCAGGAATCTGGTAGTGTTCCCCTGGAATTTCAAGGTCAATTTGTCAGCTTACTAGTCAGTGGATGAAGCAGGAGTGCATAAGAATAAAATAGCCCAATAGCTCGTGAGGAATAGTCTATGGTTTGTTTTTATTTAGTGAGAAATATTACAATTGATTGCTCTTGTTCAGTATCTAAAAGTGCAATATCAATAGCTGGCTACAAGAGTGGGTCGGAGGCTGGGAATTCTTCAATGAGTAACTCACTTCCTGACTTGCCAAAGTCTGCCCACCATCTATAAGGCACAAGTCAGGAGTGTGCTGGAATAATCTCCACTTGCTTGAGTGAGTGCAGCTCCAATAACATTCAAAAAGCCTAACACCATCTAGCACAAAGCATTGATGATGCTGACACATCAGAACACCGTCACCTGCAAGTTTTCCTCCAAGCCATCCTGACTTGTAGCTATATCACCACTCCTTCTCTGTCTCTGGGTCAAAATCCTGAACTCTCTTCCTAATAGCATTGCGGGTGTACCTACATCACATGAACTGCAGCGGTTCAAGAAGGCAGCTCACCACCACCTTCTCAAGGACAATTAAGAATGGGAAACAAATGCTGGCCCAGCCAGTGATGCCAGATCCCACTAAAGAACATTTTCTTTAAAAATCCTCATTTAAAGCTTTGCGGAAAGCCACTAAATGGTTGTTGGGATAATGCAATGGGATTCCCAGCTCCAGACTGTTACAACATGGAGATATCCTTGTGTAGGTTTAAACATCATTCTCTGAACTGGTTCGTTGTGTTCTACCAAAATGTAAACTCATAATTTCCAACCAATTACACTTAAAGCACAGTTGATCAATTCTTTTTTTCCCATCCCATTTTTTCTGTTTATACAGCAGCGTCGAAAACAACTTTTCTGGTTCTGGCTGACGTCACTGTGCAAAGCATATTAACCTGTCTTGACCCTTCTGTGCACACACAGAGGAGGCAAATCACTGTGTTATATACAGCCAGAGACATGCTAGCTATCTTAGGAGCTGCCAGCAAGAAAAGGTTGGCAGATATTCTCATTGTATAGAAAGTGCCAGGCAATATGTAGGGATTGCACCAAACACCTGCTTGCTTACTGACCCATATTGGCTTCTGGTCCAGAAGTGTCTCAGTTTTAAAATTCTTATCCTTGTTTCCAAACACCTCCATAGCACCAATACCACAACCCCACCCGCCAATCTCTATAACCTCCATCAGCCTTGCAGCTCTGAGAATTTGCACTCCTCCAATTCTGGCATATTGCTTATTTTTATTGCTCCACCATTGGCAATTGTGTCATCAGCCACCTTGGTTTTAAGCACTGGAATTCCCTCCCTAAGTCTCTCCACCTGTGAATCTCTATTTCTCTCCTCTTAAAAGCTACCTTTTTGATTGAGCTTTTGGTCATCAGTTCTAATATCTCCTTAGGTTGTTTTGTGCCAAATTTTGTTTGGCAATGCTTATGTGAAGAACCTTGGGATGTTTTTACAATGTTAAAAGTGCAGTACAAATGCACGTTAATGCTCTTGTTTTGTTATGGATGTGTTTGAGAGATGAGAATCAGCACACAGATAGATGCACTTGAGTTTTTGTCAATGGATTCATAAAAGGGTCTTTCAGTTTAAGCAGTAGCTAAATAACTCCTAAAGGTTTATTGTTAAACTCAATATCCTTAACTAATGATTAAGCTTTCTACATACTCCATTAACTACTCCACCACTGATCTACAAGATCACTTCAGTACATAAAAGCAAAGAACTGCGGATGCTGGAAATCCAAAACAAAAACAAAAACAAAAATACCGGGAAAAACTCAGCAGGTCTGGCAGCATCGGTGGAGAAGAGCACAGTTGACGTTTTGAGTCCTCATGACCCTTCAACAGAACTAAGTAAAAATAGGAAAGGGGTGAAATATAAGCTGGTTTAAGGGTGGGGGGGGGGGGGTGGGGGGTGGTGTTGGTGGAGAGTTGGGACAAGAAGAGCTAGGTAAAGGGCCAGTGATAGGTGGAGATAACTAAAAGGTGTCACAGACAAAAGGACAAAGAGGTGTTGAAGGTGGTGATATTATCTAAAGAAATGTGCTAATTAAGGGTAGAAAGCAGGACAAACAAGGTACAGATAGCTCTAGTGGGGGTGGGGTGGGGTGAAGGAATCTAAACAGGCTAAAAGGTAGAGATAAAACAATGGATGGAAATACATTTAAAAATAATGGAAATAGGTGGGAAAAGAAAAATCACCCCACACCCACTACAGCTATCTGTACCTTGCTCGTCCTGCTTTCTATCCTTAATTAGCACATTCCTTTAGATAAAATCACCACCTTCAACACCTCTTTGTCCTTTTGTCTGTGACATCTTTTGGTTATCTCCACCTATCACTGACCCTTTACTTAGCAATTCTTGTCCCAACCCCCTCCCTTAAACCAGCCTATATTTCACCCCTTTCCTATTTTTACTTAGTTCTGTTGAAGGGTCATGAGACTCGAAAAGTCAATTTTGTTCTTCTCCACCGGTGCTGCCAGACCTGCTGAGTTTTTCCAGGTATTTTTGTTTTGTTTTTGTTTTTCACTTCAGTACATAGTTCAGGTTAACAATATCAGACATTGTGATGGGTGTGTGTGATTGCAGTGGATAGAAATACCTGAATTGACAGAAGACTTGTCAGAATGAATATTGCAGCAACCATTTATTGACATTCATGCCCAACTGGACTAGAGCAGGGGTGTGATGCTGCAATTCCTATTTCCAATAAACTTTGTGCTATCTGGCACTCCAGCAACCAGAGTTCTCTACTAACCAGAATTTCTGATGCTCCCCTGTTTTGAATCGTCACTTTACCAACTAGAAACAATTATGAAGTTACCTAAAGCCTGTGCCTGTATACTGTATTAGTGTATGCTTTATGTTTTAATGTACTGCTGAAAAAAGAGACATGTCAAAGCTTTTTGTCTTGCACTCATCAGGACACTTCGCAAGAATACCAATGTAAGGGGAAAACAACTCTTCACATACAGTACAAATTGTTGTTTTCCCCTTATATTGGTATCCTTATGAAGTGTCCTGATTAGTACAAGATGAAAAGCTTTGACATGTCTCTTTTTTTCAGCAATACTCAAGTTCTGTACTACCAGACAACTATTTTAATGCAAAAACAGAATTACCTGGAAAAACTCAGCAGGTCTGGCAGCTTCAGTGGAGAAGAAAAGAGTTGACGTTTCGAGTCCTCATGACCCTTCAACAGAACTGAGTGAATATTAGGAGAAGGGTGAAATATAAGCTGGTTTAAGGTGTGGGGAGGGGGGGGGGGGGGGGGGGGTGGGGTGGTGGGGGGGTGCGGGGAGAAGTGGGGGGAGGGGGTATGTGGTTGTAGGGACAAGCAAGCAGTGATAGGAGCAGATAATCAAAAGATGTCACAGACAAAAGTACAAAGAGGTGTTGAAGGTGGTGATATTATCTAAAAGAATGTGTTAATTAAGAATGGATGGCAGGGCACTCAAGGTACAGCTCTAGTGGGAGTGGGGTGGAAAGGCTAACAGGGCATAAAAGATATAGATTTAAAAATAATGGAAATACGTGGGAAAAGAAAAATCTATATAAATTATTGGAAAAAACAAAAGGAAGGGGGAAGAAACAGAAAGGGGGTGGGGATGGAGGAGGGAGTTCAAGATCTAAAGTTGTTGAATTCAATATTCAGTCCGGAAGGCTGTAAAGTGCCTAGTTGGAAGATGAGGTGCTGTTCCTCCAGTTTGCGTTGGGCTTCACTGGAACAATGCAGCAAGCCAAGGACAGACATGTGGGCAAGAGAGCAGGGTGGAGTGTTAAAATGGCAAGCGACAGGGAGGTTTGGGTCTTTCCTGTGGACAGACCGCAGGTGTTCTGCAAAGCGGTCGCCCAGTTTACGTTTGGTCTCTCCAGTGTAGAAGAGACCGTAGTGGGAGCAACGAATGCAGTCGGCTAAGTTAGGGGAAATGCAAGTGAAATGCTGCTTCACTTGAAAGGAGTGTTTGGGCCCTTGGATGGTGAGGAGAGAGGAAGTGAAGGGGCAGGTGTTGCATCTTTTGCTTGGGCATGGGGAGGTGCCATAGGTGGGGCTTGAGGAGTAGGGGGTGATGGAGGAGTGGACCAGGGTGTCCCGGAGGGAACGATCCCTACAAAATGCCTCCGGGGGTTGGGGGGGGGTGGTGAAGGGAAGATCTGTTTGGTGGTGGCATCATGCTGGAGTTGGCGGAAATGGAGAAAGATGATCCTTTGAATGCGGAGGCTGGTGGGGTGATAAGTGAGGACAAGGGGGACCCTATCATGTTTCTGGGAGGGAGAATAAGGTGTGAGGGCGGATGCGCGGGAGATGGGCCAGACACGGTTGAGGGCCCTGTCAACGACCGTGTGTGGAAAAACTCGGTTAAGGATGTACTTTTGAATATTAGAAGTGGAAAGAATACTGTTCTCCTCTTACTGAGTACTTGCATAGTAGTTCATGCTACAAGTATTGCACTGTATTCCATTGGTAAATGGAACTCTCCATTAACCAACATTTTTGATTAAGCAGCAGGACCCTTCCCCGTGTATACCATATAGTAAAGAATTTACTGTATTCCTACTAACTGGCCTTCTAGCTGTTTGTTAGCTTTTCAAAGTCTGTATATGGACTGGCCATGTACCAGGTGGCATATTTACAAACAATCTATTTATGGACTGTGCACTCTACCAAGCAGTGTATTCATAAACAATTTGTAATATGGATTGTGCCCTGTTGAGTGACCTATTCAGAAACATTTTACATTACTTTCTACAAGAGCTCCCTCTGGTGTCCAGAATGTTTCTTTGCCTCTATTTTCATTTTTCTATTCTGTTACTGCGCTTTGTGAAATGTAGTTTGAGTAGAGTCAGTACCTCACAATTAATAGCATACTTCTTATCCAGTCAGCTAATTGTTTGATCTACAAGGAAAATAATTAATACATGTCAGAGCCATGATTAAACCATTGAGAGTTTTGTAGAGTTTCTGTGCAAAATTTGACTTGCACAGGGACAAAGTGTCACAGACAGATGTGGTTCATGCACGGTCCTGCTGTCACACACATTCACACACGTACATGCTGTCAAACGTGGACATGCTGTCACAAACGTACATGCTGTCACACACAGACATGCTGTCAAACATGGGTGTGCTGTCACACACAGTCATACCTGGATGTGCTGACACAAGATACATGTTGTCAAACATGGACATTCTGTCACACAGAGTCACACTGTCATATACAGACATACAGGACTACAATTTCATTCCAGGGTCAGGACCCCGCTGTTGGGACTATTTCTGTGTCCTGACCCTTTTCAATGTAGCTGCTAGGTGTCTGACAGCATTTGAAGGAAGCAGCTGATTGGGGTGGCCTGCTGGCTAGTTTATCATCCAATTAGGGGCTATGAGCATATTGAGAAGGTGCAAGGAAACAGGGTAGGCTTGATTGATAGGGCACCCAGTAGCTATGATTGTGGAGGCTGGCATTCTGGGCAGAAGCCAGAACAGAACAAAGCAGCATTATGGCATGTAACATCTGAAAGGGCAGCCCCACAATATGCTAATGTACTCGCTGGAGGTGCTGATAGAGGCAATGACAGCCTAGAGGAGCGTCTAGTTTCTGGAGAGCAGCAGGAGGAAGCTAGCCAGTCAGACAAAGCAGGTATGGACTCAGGAGGTAAGCAAATGCAGTGTGGTCAGCAGGACGTGGATGCAGTGCAGGAAACACTCTGACCACCTTCTAAGGGCTGGGAAGGTGAGCGTGATGCTACAACCAGACCACAGGCCTCCAAGTCTGGAATCACCAGCACATATATGAGCAGAACAGCCCAACGGCACGCGATGCTCAGGAACAGGATATGGGCTGCTACAGGCCTGTTTAAACAGCTACTGATAGAGAAAAACTTTCCTAACCAATGGCTTACATCTCCCACAGGCCCAGATGTGAAGGGGGAGCCTCAGCATATCTCTGAACCATCAGCGGCAACTTCAGAGGAGGAAGATGCATCTGAGGCATTAGGGTCTCAGCAGTAAAGTACGCCCTCCAGCAGTGCAGATACATTCAGCTCGGCGGGGCCTCAAGCGAACTTAGAATGGGTGGCACAAGGTGACCAGGACTTCACCTGTGAGCAGGAGGAAGTGATGGAGACAGAGAGAGCTGTGGGCAGGTTGCCTCAGAGGATGGCGGATTGACACATCCATGCTCAGCTGAGCGGAAATACTGAGCTTCGGCAGTGACACGCAAGGTGGGAGATGTTTGTCCAAATGTCAGTGTTCCCTAGACATAGCACTCCCAAGTCTAAGCTAAAGGCACCATGAGCACAAGAGGGACAGGTCATGGGTGATTTTTTCTTAATTTATGTTTAATTAATGTATACCAGTCTGGGAATTAAGACCAGAGAAGTTGATGTAAATAGCCTGTACTTGTCAAAATGATATAAATTTTGATTTTGTTGTCATGGCCTGAGTATGCTTCACTTTTTTATTTTATCGGTGGAGGGTATGCCAGTGTGTAATGCTGGACTACATAGCTCTGAACTTTATTGTACAGGCACTGAGTGTTTTTTGTGTTCAAATGAAAGGGTCCTTTCAAACATCTGGAATGGAGGCTGCTGCCCTGGCATACGTTTGAAGCTGATCTTGGTAGCCTAGCTCATGGATCTCCACCATATCCTCCTGCACATCCCACTGGACATCCAGCATCTGCTGCCTAATGAACGACTCCAGAGGCTCATCATCAGCTTTCAATTGACATCGTCCTGGTCTCCAGCTGTCCTCCGACAGGCGGCACCATCGGCACTCTCTGCTTCTGCCTGCACCTCAAGCGAGTGTGAAGTGCCCTCACCAATGTGCACCGAGATTCTAGCTGATGATCTAATGCTCACCAAGTGCTGATATCTGCGCAGGTGCCTGTTTCAGAGAGCGGGTGTGACGCAGGTGAGAGTGACGCCCAGTGGTCCTTTGGCATCAGGGGTAGATCATTGGGGTCTGCAAATGGGACGCCTGCTGGCGAACCTAAAAGGGCAGTCACAGACACATTGTTATAGTCACCACACTGTCACTATACATGCCAGGGTCCCTGGGGAGACAATGGAGATCTGCAATGATCAAGGGGGACTCAGGTTTGAGGCTCACATCAATGAGGTACTGCATAGAATGGTTGCACAAGTTGAAAGTCTCACCTCTGTAGACTGTGCTCTTACCTTTGTCTGGCACCCCCGCCTCTCCACACCCTGTTGCACGGGGAGAATACCGCTCTCCAGCTCTAGGGTGTCCTGCTCGAACCGGGAGAGCGGCTGGAGGTTGGGCGGGCCTCCACCTATACATGCTCTCTCGGCTTGGTTATGGCTTGTCTTCTCCTGAAAGGACAGTGGAGCATTGATTAGTCCACTCTCTACCTGCAGTGCTAATGCAGCCTGGCCAACCCCAGCTAAGGAACACCTTGCAGGACACATCCGAGTCGTGGCCCTTGAGCCGCAAGTCCAAACAACCAGGGCTCAGCCCGTTGGCCAGCTCTGGTGAGATTGACAGGTGGCACTCAGACACTAACACCCCTGAGATCCACCGTGGTGGGGGGGTGGGGGGGGACGGCAACACCTTAACACTTCTGCACACTGACCCATGCCAACACTGTACTCGCCCTTCCTGAGCACAGCAGGTCAGTGAAGCGCTTCCAGCCCTGGACCCAGGTGCGCTGCACCACATCATGGCTGCTCACCTGGGCTGCCACCTCCTCCCATGCCCTCTTGGTGAGGTGTATCGACCTCCTCTCCCATCTCTGGGGGCAAGGGTGCCCCTCCTGGCAGCCACCGCCTCCAGGAGGACAGCGAGGCATTCATCCGATTTGCCCTCCGGCGTGGCGATTCCCGACGCACTCAAACGCACCATCAGAATGGCAGCCAGCGGTCCTTCCCTGGTAACCTTTCTGGGACAGCCCGGGCCTTCTTTTTGCCGGCCGCTGGGTCGGCATTGGACCCGGCAGCAAATAGGCCCTGGCCCCTAGTCCTGCCCCCGCTCGGCCATTCGTATCAGTGACGAGGCATGTTTCACGCTGGTGGGCCTTAATTGGCCCACCAATGTGAAATTGCGGTTGGGACCCAATCGCGGACTGCGCTCAGATTCACAGCCACACACAGGCCCACCCGCCCAATGAGGGCGAAGCCCAGCCTACACTCGGACACTGACAGAAACGCTGTTACACTCAGGCAGTTACAGACACGCTGTTACATTCGGACACTGACAGAAACGCTGTTACACTCAGGCAGTTACAGACACACTGTTACACTCGGACACTGACAAAAATGCTGTAACACTCGTGCAGTTACAGACACGCTGTTACATATGAGCAGATACAGACACGGTGTTACACTTCAACACTGTCAAAAACGCTGTTACACTCGTGAAGTTATAGACATGCTGTTACATACGGGCAGGTACAGACACGCTGTTACACTTGGACACTGACAGAAACACTGTTACACTCAGGCAGTCACAGACATGTTGTTATACTCCGGCAGTCACAGACACTCTGTTACACTCAGGCAGTCACAGTCACGCTGTTACACTCGGGCAGTCACAGACACGTTATTGCACTCTGGCAGTTACAGACACGCTGCTACACTCGGGCAGTTACAGACATGCTGTTACACTCCGGCCGTTACAGACACGCTGTTACACTCCGGCAGTTACAGACATGCTGTTACACTCCAGCAGTTACAGACACGCTATTACACTCCGGCAGTTACAGGCATGCTGCTATACTCGGACAGTTACAGACACGCTGTTACACTCAGGCAGCTACAGACATGCTGTTACACTCTGGCAGTTACAGACACGCTGTACACTCGGGCAGTTACAGACACACTGTTACCTTCGGGCAGCTACAGACACGCTGTTCCACTCCGGCAGTTACAGACACACTGCTACACTCGGGCAGTTACGGACACGTTGTCAAACACCAATAGTTACAGACAGGCTGTTCCACTCCGGCAGTTACAGACACGCTGCTACACTTGGGCAGATACGAACACGCTGTTACGCTCGGGAAGTTACAGTCATGTTGTCGGACAAGAGCAGTTACAGACACGCTGTTGGACTCGGGCAGTTACAGTCACGCTGTTACACTTGGACAGTTACATACAAGCTGTGACACTCGGGCAGTTACAGACACGCTGCTACACACGGGCAGTTACGGACACGTTGTCAAACACCAATAGTTACAGACAGTCTGTTCCACTCCGGCAGTTACAGACACGCTGCTACACTTGGGCAGATACGAACACGCTGTTACGCTCGGGAAGTTACAGTCATGTTGTCGGACAAGAGCAGTTACAGACACGTTGTTGGACTCGGGCAGTTACAGTCACGCTGTTACACTTGGACAGTTACATACAAGCTGTGACACTCAGGCAGTTACAGACACGCTGCTACACTCGGGCAGTTACGGACACGTTGTCAAACACCAACAGTTACAGACAGGCTGTTACACTGGGACAGTTACAGACACACTGCTACACTTGGGCAGATGTGAACACACTGTTACGCTCGAGAAGTTACAGTCACGCTGTCGGACAAGAGCAGTTACAGACACGCTGTTGGACTCGGGCAGTTACAGTCACGCAGTTACACTCGGGCAGTTACAGAAAGGCTGTTACACTCCGGCAGTTACAGACACGCTATACACTTGGACACTTACAGACATATTATTACACTCCGGCAGTTACAGGCAGCTGCTATATTCAGGCTGTTACAGACACGCTGTTAGACTCGGGCAGTTACAGACATGCTGTTACACTCGGGCAGTTACAGACACGCTGTTACACTTGCGTAGTTACAGGCATGCTGTTACACTCGGACACTGACAGCCAGCTTGCTACACTCCGGCAGTTACAGATACGCTATACACTCGGACACTTACAGACATATTATTACACTCCAGCAGTTACAGGCATGCTGCTATACTCAGGCTGTTACAGACACGCTGTTAGACTCGGGCAGTTAGAGACACGCTGTTACACTCGGGCAGTTACAGACACGCTGTTACACTTGCGTAGTTACAGGCATGCCGTTACACTCGGACACTGACAGCCAGCTTGTTACACTCGGGCAGTAATAGGCACACAGTTACAAACATGCTGTTACAATCAGGCAGCAACAGACACACTGTTGCACTCAGGCAGTTACAAACACGCTGTTATGCTTGGACAATTACAAACACACTGTTACCCTTGGGCAGCTACAGACAAGCTGTTAGACCAGGGCAGTTACAGACGCGCTGTTACACTCGGGCAGTTACAGACACGCTGTGACACTCGGGCAGTTACAGACACGCTGTTACACTTGGGCAGTTACAGGCATGCTTTTACACTTGGACACTGACAGCCAGCTTGTTACACTCAGGCAGTTATAGGCACGCTGTTACACTCGGGCAGTTACAGACACGCTGTCAGACTCAGGAAGTTACAGACACGCTGTCAAACTCGGGCAGGTACAGACACGCTGTAACACTCCGGCGATTATAGACATGCTGTTACGCTCAGGCAGCTACAGACACGCTGTTACGCTCAGGTAATTACAAACACACTATTACGCTTGGGCGATTACAGACACGCTGTCACACTCGGACAGTTACAGTCACGCTGTTACACTCGGACAGTTACATACAAGCTGTGACACTCAGGCAGTTACAGACACGCTGCTACACTCGGGCAGTTACGGACACATTGTCAAACACCAACAGTTACAGACAGGCTGTTACACTGGGGCAGTTACAGACACGCTGCTACACTTGGGCAGATACGAACACACTGTTACGCTCGAGAAGTTACAGTTACGCTGTCGGACAAGAGCAGTTACAGACACACTGTTGGACTCGGGCAGTTACAGTCACGCAGTTACACTCGGGCAGTTACAGAAAGGCTGTTACACTCTGGCAGTTACAGACACGCTATACACTCGGACACTTACAGACATATTATTACACTCCAGCAGTTACAGGCATGCTGCTATACTCAGGCAGTTACAGACACGCTGTTAGACTCGGGCAGTTACAGACACGCTGTTACACTCGGGCAGTTACAGACATGCTGTTACACTTGCGTAGTTACAGGCATGCTGTTACACTCGGACACTGACAGCCAGCTTGTTACACTCGGGCAGTAATAGGCACGCTGTTACACTCAGGCAGTTACAGATAAGCTGTTATTCTCGGGCAGTTACAGACAAACTGTTGGACTTGGGCAGTTACAGACACGCTGTTGGACTCGGGCAGTTACAGACATGCTGTCACACTCCGGCAGATACAGACATGCTGTTGCACTCAAGGAGTGACAGACACGCTGTCGGACAAGAGCAGTTACAGACACTCTGTTACACTTGGAAATTTACAGACACGCTGTTATACTCGGACAGTTGCAGACACACTGTTACACTCCGGCAGTTACAAACATGCTGTTACAATCAGGCAGCAACAGACACACTGTTGCACTCAGGCAGTTACAAACAGGCTGTTATGCTTGGACAGTTACAAACACGCTGTTACCCTCGGGCAGCTACAGACAAGCTGTTAGATCCGGGCATTTACAGACGTGCTGTTACACTCAGGCAGTTACAGGCATGCTGTGACACTCGGGCAGTTACAGACACGCTGTTACACTTGGGCAGTTACAGGCACGCTGTACACTCGGGCAGTTACAGACATGCTGTTAGACTCGGGCAGTTACAGACACCCTGTCAGACTCAGGAAGTTACAGACATGCTGTCAAACTCGGGCAGGTACAGACACGCTGTTACACTCCGGCGATTATAGACACGCTGTTACGCTCGGGAAGCTACAGACACGGTGTTACGCTGGGGTAATTACAAACACACTATTACACTCGGGCGATTACAGACACGCTGTTACACTCGGGCAGTTACAGACACGCTGCTAGTCTCAGGCAGTTACAGACACACTGTTAGACTCGGGCAGTTACAGACACGCTGTTACACCCAGACAGTTACATACAAGCTGTGACACTCGGGCAGTTACAGACACGCTGCTACACTCGGGCAGTTACAGACACATTGTCAAACACCAACAGTTACAGACAGGCTGTTACACTGGGGCAGTTACAGACACGCTGCTACACTTGGGCAGATGCGAACACACTGTTACGCTCAAGAAGTTACAGTCACGCTGTCGGACAAGAGCAGTTACAGACACGCTGTTGGACTCGGGCAGTTACAGTCACGCAGTTACACACGGGCAGTTACAGAAAGGCTGTTACACTCTGGCAGTTACAGACACGCTATACACTCGGACACTTACAGACATATTATTACACTCCGGCAGTTACAGGCATGCTGCTATACTCGGGCAGTTACAGACACAGTGTTAGACTCGGGCAGTTGCAGACACGCTGTTACACTCCGGCAGTTACAAACATGCTGTTACAATCAGGCAGCAACAGACACACTGTTGCACGCAGGCAGTTACAAACACGCTGTTATGCTTGGACAGTTACAAACACGCTGTTACCCTCGGGCAGCTACAGACAAGCTGTTAGACCTGGGCAGTTACAGACGCACTGTTACACTCGGGCAGTTACAGACACACTGTGACATTCAGGCAGTTACAGACACACTGTTACACTTGGGCAGTTACAGGCATGCTTTTACACTTGGACACTGACAGCCAGCTTGTTACACTCGGGCAGTTATAGGCACGCTGTTACACTCAGGCAGTTACAGACATGCTGTTAGACTCGGGCAGTTACAGACACGCTGTCAGACTCAGGAAGTTACAGACACGCTGTCAAACTTGGGCAGGTACAGACACGCTGTTACACTCCGGTGATTATAGACACGCTGTTACGCTTGGGCAGCTACAGACACGCTGTTACGCTCGGGTAATTACAAACACACTATTACGCTCGGGCGATTACAGACACGCTGTTACACTCGGGCAGTTACAGACACACTGCTAGTCTCAGGCTGTTACAGACACACTGTTAGACTCGGGCAGTTACACACACGCTGTTACACTCAGGCAGTTACAGACACGCTGTTACACTCTGGCAGTCACCGACATGCTCTTGGATTCGGGCAGTTACATACATGCTGTTACACTCTGGCAGTTACAGACACACTGTACACTCCAGCACTTAAATACACGCTGTTACACTCCGGCAGTTACAGACACGCTGTTACACTCAGGCAGTTACAGACACGATATTACACTCGAACACTGACAGCCACGTTCTTACACTTGGGCATTTACAGACACACTGTTACACTCGGGAAGTTACAGATATGCTGTTACACTCCGGCAGTTACAGACACGCTGTTACACTCGAACATTTACAGACACGCTGTTACACTTGGGCAGTTACAGACACGCTGTTACACACGGACACTGACAGCCAGCTTGTTACACTCGGGCAGTTATAGGCATGCTGTAACACTTGGGCAGTTACAGATACGCTGTTACATTCAGGCAGTGACAGGCCCGCTGTTACACTTGGACACTGAGCGACACATTGTTCCACTAGAGCAGTTACAAACATGCTGTTGCACTCGGGCAGTTACAGACACGCCGTTTCACTCAGACACTGACTGGCAACTCGCTACACTCGGTTAGATACAGGCACGCTGTTACACTCGGACAGTCACAGACACGCTGTTGGATTCGGGCAGTTACTAACATGCTATTACATTCGGACCATCAGAGACAAGCTGTTAGCCACGGGCATTTACAGACATGCTGTTGCACTCGGGCAGTTACAGAACGCTGTTACACTTGGGCAGTTACACACACGCTGTTACACTCTGGCTGTCACAGACAGGCTATTGGATTCGGTCAGTTACAGAAATGCTGTTACACTTGGACGGTCACAGACACGTTGTTAGCCTTGGGCAGTCACAGACACGCTGTTACACTCCGGCAGTTACAGACACGCTGTATACTCCAGCAGTTACATACACGCTGTTACACTCCAGTAGTTACAGACACGCTGTATACTCCAGCAGTTACATACACGCTGTTACACTCCGGTAGTTACAAAGACGCTGTTACAATCGGGCAGCAACAGACACACTGTTGCACTCAGGCAGTTACAAACACGCTGTTATGCTTGGGCAGTTACAAACACGCTGTTACCCTCGGGCAGCTACAAACACGCTGTTAGACCTGGGCAGTTACAGACGTGCTGTTACACTCGGGCAGTTACAGACATGCTATGACCCTCGGGCAGTTACAGACACGCTGTTACGCTCCGGCAGTTATAGACACACTGCTAGACTCGAGCAGTTACAGACACGCTGTCAAACTCAGACAGGTACAGACACGCTGTTAAACTCTAGCAGTTACAGACACGCTGTTACACACGTGCAGTAACAGACACGTTGATACACTCATGCAGTTACAGGCATGCTGTTACACTCGGGCAGTTACAGACACGCTGCTAGTCTCAGGCGGTTACAGACACGTTGTTGGACTGGGGCAGGTACAGACACACTGTTACACTCGGGCAGTTACAGACATGCTGTTAGACTCGAGCAGTTGCAGACACGCTGTTACACTCAGGCAGTTACAGACACGCTATTACACTAGGGCAGTTACAGACACACTGTAACACTCTGGTAGTTACAAACACGCTGGTACAATCGGGCAGCAACAGACGCAGTGTTGCACTCAGACAGTTACAGACACGCTCTTATGCTTGGGCAGTTACAAACAGGCTGTTACCTTTGGGCAGCTACAGACCCGCTGTTAGACCCGGGCAGGTACAGATGCGCTGTTACACTCAGATATTTACAGACATGCTGTTACACTCGGACACTGACAGAAATCTTGTTGCACTCGGGCAGTTACAGGCACGCTGTTACACTCGGACAGTTGCAGACACGCTGTTACACTCGGGCAGTGACAGACATGCTATCAAACCCAGGCAGATGCAAACACGCTGTCACACTCGGGCAGTTCTATACACACTATCAAACTTGGGCAGATGCGAACACGTTGTTACACTCAGGAAGTTACAGTCAGGCTGTTGGACAAGAGCAGTTAGAGACACTCTGTTACACTCGGACTTTTACAGACACTCAGTTACACACGGACAGGTGCAGACACGCTGTTACACTTGGGCAGCTACAAACACACTATTACACTCCGGCAGTTACAGACATGCTGTTACGCTCCGGCAGTTACAGACACACTGTTAGACTCGGGAAGTTACAGACATGCTGTTAGACTCGGGAAGTTACAGACACGCTGTCAAACTCGGGCAGGTACAGACACGCTGATACGCTTGGGCAGTTACAGACACACTGTTACACTTGGGCAGTTACAGACACGCTGTCAAACTCAGACAGGTACAGACACGCTGTTACACTCCGGCAGTTACAGACACGCTGTTATGCTCGTGCAGTTACAGACACGCTGTTACACCCGGGCAGTTACAGACACGCTGCTAGTCTCAGGCAGTTACAGACATGATGTTACACTCGGGCAGTTACAGACACGCTGCTAGTCTCAGGCAGTTACAGACACGCTGTTACACTAGGGCAGATGCAAACACGCTGTTATACTCCGGTAGTTACAAACACGCTGTTAAATCGTGCAGCAACAGACACAGTGTTGCACTCAGGCAGTTACAGATACGCTCTTATGCTTGGGCAGTTACAAACACGCTGTTACCTTCGGGCAGCTACAGACATACTGTTAGACCTGGGCAGGTACAGATGCGCTGTTACACTCAGACATTTACAGACATGCTGTTACACTCGGACACTGACAGACATCTTGCTACACTCGGGCAGTTACAGGCACGCTGTTAGACTCGGGAAGTTACAGACACGCTGTCAAACTCGGGCAGATACAGACACGCTGTTACACTCCGGTAGTTACAAACACGCTGTTAAATCGGGCAGCAACAGACACACTGTTGCACTCAGGCAGTTACAAACACGCTGTTATGCTTGGGCAGTTACAAACACGCTGTTACCCTCGGGCAGCTACAAACACGCTATTAGACCTGGGCAGTTACAGACGCGCTGTTACACTCGGGCAGTTACAGACAAACTATGACCCTCGGGCAGCTACAAACACGCTGTTACGCTCCGGCAGTTGCAGACACACTGCTAGACTCGAGCAGTTACAGACACGCAGTCAAACTCAGACAGGTACAGACATGCTGTTAAACTCTAGCAGTTACAGACACGCTGTTACACACGTGCAGTTACAGACACACTGTTACGCTCATGCAGTTACAGGCATGCTGTTACGCTCATGCAGTTACAGACACGCTGTTACACTCGGGCAGTTACAGACACGCTGCTAGTCTCAGGCAGTTACAAACACGCTGTTACCATCGTGCAGCTACAGACACACTGTTAGACATGGGCAGGTACAGATGCGCTGTTACACTCCGACATTTACAGATATGCTGTTACACTCGGACACTGACAGACATCTTGCTACACTCGGGCAGTTACAGACACGCTGTTACACTTGGGCAGTTACAGACATGCTGTCAAACTCAGACAGGTACAGACACGCTGTTACACTCCGGCAGTTACAGATACGCTGTTACGCTCGTGCAGTTACAAACACGCTGTTACCTTCGGGCAGCCACAGACACGCTGTTAGACCCGGGCAGGTACAGATGCGCTGTTACACTCAGACATTTACAGACATGCTTTTGCACTCGGACACTGACAGACAACTTGCTACACTCGTGCAGTTACAGGCACGCTGTTACACTCGGGCAGTTACAGACACGCTGTGACAATCGGGCAGTTACAGACACGTTGTTGGACTCGGGCAGTTACAGACACGCTGTCAAACTCGGGCAGTTGCTGTCACACTCGGGCAGTTACAGACACGTTGTTAGACTCGGGCAGTTACAGACACGCTGTTACACTCGGGCGGCTACAGACACGCTGTTACACTCCGGCAGTTACAGATACGCTATTACCCTCGGGCCGCTACAGACATGCTGTTAAAACCGGCAGATACAGACACGCTGTTACACTCTGGTAGTTACAAACACACTGTTACAATCGGGCAGCAACAGACACAGTGTTGCACTCAGGCAGTTACAGACACGCTCTTATGCTTGGGCAGTTACAAACAGGCTGTTACCTTTGGGCCGCTACAGACACGCTGTTAGACCCGGGCAGGTACAGATGCGCTGTTACACTCAGACATTTACAGACATGCTGTTACACTCGGACACTGACAGAAATCTTGTTGCACTCGGGCAGTTACAGGCACGCTGTTACACTCGGACAGTTGCAGACATGCTGTTACACTCGGGCAGTGACGGACATGCTATCAAACCCGGGCAGATGCAAATGAGCTGTCACACTCGGGCAGTTCTATACACACTATCAAACTTGGGCAGATGCGAACACGCTGTTACACTCAGGAAGTTACAGTCATGCTGTTGGCCAAGAGCAGTTGGAGACACTCTGTTACACTCGGACTTTTACAGACACTCAGTTACACATGGACAGGTGCAGACACGCTGTTACACTTGGGCAGCTACAAACACACTATTACACTCCGGCAGTTACAGACATGCTGTTAGACTTGGGAAGTTACAGACACGCTGTCAAACACGGGCAGGTACAGACACGCTGATATGCTTGGGCAGTTACAGACACACTGTTACACTTGGGCAGTTACAGACACGCTGTCAAACTCAGACAGGTACAGACATGCTGTTACACTCCGGCAGTTACAGACACGCTGTTATGCTTGTGCAGTTACAAACACGCTGTTACACTCGGGCAGTTACAGACACGCTGCTAGTCTCAGGCAGTTACAGACACGATGTTACACTCGGGCAATTACAGACACGCTGCTAGTCTCAGGCAGTTACAGACACGCTGTTACACTAGGGCAGATGCAAACACGCTGTTATACTCCGGTAGTTACAAACACGCTGTTAAATCGTGCAGCAACAGACACAGTGTTGCACTCAGGCAGTTACAGATACGCTCTTATGCTTGGGCAGTTACAAACACGCTGTTACCTTCGGGCAGCTACAGACACACTGTTAGACCTGGGCAGGTACAGATGCGCTGTTACACTCAGACATTTACAGACATGCTGTTACACTCGGACACTGACAGACATCTTGCTACACTCGGGCAGTTACAGGCACGCTGTTAGACTCAGGAAGTTACAGACATGCCGTCAAACTTGGGCAGGTACAGACACGCTGTTACACTCCGGTAGTTACAAACACGCTGTTCAATCGGGCAGCAACAGACACAGTATTGCACTCAGGCAGTTACAAACACACTGTTAGCCTCGGGCAGCTACAAACACGCTATTAGACCTGGGCAGTTACAGACGCGCTGTTACACTCGGGCAGTTACAGACAAACTATGACCCTCGGGCAGCTACAAACACGCTGTTACGCTCCGGCAGTTACAGACACACTGCTAGACTCGAGCAGTTACAGACACGCAGTCAAACTCAGACAGGTACAGACATGCTGTTAAACTCTAGCAGTTACAGGCACGCTGTTAAACACGTGCAGTTACAGACACGCTGTTACGCTTGTGCAGTTACAGGCATGCTGTTACACTCGGGCAGTTCCAGACATGCCGTTAGACTCGGGCAGCTACAGACACGCTGTTACACTCGGGCAGTTACAGACACGCTCTTACACTAGGGCAGTTACAGACACACTGTTACACTCTGGTAGTTACAAACAAGCTGATACAATCGGGCAACAAACAGACACAGTGTTGCACTCAGGCAGTTACAGACACGCTCTTATGCTTGAGCAGTTACAAACAGGCTGTTACCTTTGGGCAGCTACAGACACGCTGTTAGACCCGGGCAGGTACAGATGCGCTGTTACACTCAGATATTTACAGACATGCTGTTACACTCGGACACTGACAGAAATCTTGTTGCACTCGGGCAGTTACAGGCACGCTGTTACACTCGGACAGTTGCAGACACACTGTTACACATGGGCAGTGACAGACATGCTATCAAACCCGGGCAGATGCAAACACGCTGTCACACTCGGGCAGTTCTATACACGCTATCAAACTTGAGCAGATGCAAACACGCTGTTACACTCAGGAAGTTACAGTCACGCTGTCGGACAAGAGCAGTTAGAGACACTCTGTTACACTCGGACTTTTACAGACACTCAGTTACACACGGACAGGTGCAGACACGCTGTTACACTTGGGCAGCTACAAACACACTATTACACTCCGGCAGTTACAGACATGCTGTTACGTTCCGGCAGTTACAGACACACTGTTAGACACGGGCAGTTACAGACATGCTGTTAGACTCGGGAAGTTACAGACACGCTGTCAAACTCGGGCAGGTACAGACACGCTGATACGCTTGGGCAGTTACAGACACACTGTTACACTTGGGCAGTTACAGACACGCTGTCAAACTCAGACAGGTACAGACACGCTGTTACACTCCGGCAGTTACAGACACGCTGTTATGCTCGTGCACTTACAGACACGCTGTTACACTCGGGCAGTTATAGACACGCTGCTAGTCTCAGGCAGTTACAAACAGGCTGTTACCTTCATGCAGCTACAGACACACTGTTAGACCTGGGCAGGTACAGATGCGCTGTTACACTCAGACATTTACAGACATGCTGTTACACTCGGACACTGACAGACATCTTGCTACACTCGGGCAGTTACAGGCACGCTGTTACACTCGGACAGTTGCAGACACGCTGTCAAACTCGGGCAGTTACAGACACGCTGTGACACTCAGGCAGTTGCAGACACACTGTTACACTCCGGCAGTTACAGACACGCTGTACACTCAGGCAGCTACAGACATGCTGTTACACTCAGGTAGTTACAGTCACACTGTTGCACTCGGGCAACTACAGACACACTGTTACACTCGGACAGTTGCAGACACGCTGTTACACTCGGGCAGTTTCAGACATGGTGTTACACTCAGAAACTGACAGACATGCTGTTACACTCAGGCAGATACAGACATGCTATTGGACTTGGGAGTGACAGACATGCTATCAAACCCGGGCAGATGCAAACACGCTGTCACACTCAGGCAGTTATATACACGCTATCAAACTTGGACAGATGCGAACACGCTGTTACACTCGGGAAGTTACAGTCACGCTGTCGGACAAGAGCAGTTAGAGATACCCTGTTACACTCGGACTTTCACAGACACTCAGTTACACATGGACAGGTCCAGACACGCTGTTACACTTGGGCAGCAACAAATACACTATTACACTCCGGCAGTTACAGACATGCTGTTACGCTCCGGCAGTTACAGACACACTGTCAGACTCGGGCAGTTACAGACATGCTGTTAGACTCGGGAAGTTACAGACACACGGTCAAACTCAGGCAGTTACAGACACGCTGATACGCTAGTGCAGTTACAGACACACTGTTACACTTGGGCAGTTACAGACACGCTGTCAATTCAGACAGGTACAGACATGCTGTTACACTCGGGCAGTTACATACACGCTGCTAATCTCAGGCAGTTACAGACACGCTGTTACACTCCGGTAGTTACAAACACGCTGTTAAATTGGGCAGCAACAGACACAGTGTTGCACTCAGGCACTTACAGACATGCTTTTATGCTTGGGCAGTCACAAACACGCTGTTACCTTCGGGCAGCTGCAGACACACTGTTAGACCCGGGCAGGTACAGATGCGCTATTACACTCAGACATTTACAGACACGCTGTTACACTCGGGCAGTTACAGAGACGCTGTTACGATTGGGCAGTTACAGACACAATGTTACACTTGGGCAGTTACAGACACGCTGTCAAACTCAGACAGGTACAGACGCGCTGTTACACTCTGGCAGTTACAGATACGCTGTTACGCTCGTGCAGTTACATACACGCTGTTACCTTCGGGCAGCCACAGACACGCTGTTAGACCCGGGCAGGTACAGATGTGCTGTTACACTCAGACATTTACAGACATGCTGTTGCACTCGCACACTGACAGACATGCTGTTACACTCGGGCAGATACAGACATGCTATTGTACTCGGGAGTGACAGACATGCTATCAAACCCGGGCAGATGCAAACACGCTGTCACACTCGGGCAGTTGTATACACGCTATCAAACTTGGGCAGATGCGAACACGTTGTTACTGTCGGGCAGCTACAGACACACTGCTAGACCTGGACAGGTACAGATGCGCTGTTGCACTCAGACATTTACAAACATGCTGTTACACTCGGATACTGACAGAGATCTTGCTACACTCGGGCAGTTACAGGCACGCTGATACACTCGGGCAGTTACAGACACATTGTTGGACTCGGGCAGTTACAGACATGCTGTAACACTAGGACAGTCACAGAAACGCTGTTGACCTCGGGCAGTTACAGACATGCTGTTACACTTGGGCAGTTACAGACACGCTGTTGGACTCGGGAAGTTACAGACACGCTGTCAAACTCGGGCAGATGCTGACACACTGTCACACTAGGGCAGTTGTAGACACGTTGTTAGACTCGGGCAGTTACAGACACGCTGTTACACTCGGGCAGCTACAGACATGCTGCTACACTCCGGCAGTTACAGATACACTATTACCCTCGGGCAGCGACAGACACGCGGTTAAACCCCGGCAGTTACAGACACGCTGTTACTTTCAGCCACTGGCAGACATGCTGTTACCTTCGGGCAGTTACAGACATGCTGTTAGACTCGGGCAGCTACAGACACGCTGTTAGACCCGGGCAGTTACAGACACGCTGTTACACTCGTGCAGTTACAGACCCACTGTGACACTCGGGCAGTTGCAGACACGCTGTTACATTCCATCAGTTACAGGCACGCTGTACCCTCGGGCAGTTACAGACGCGCTGTTACACTCAGGCAGTTACAGGCACGCTGTTATACGCGGGCAATTACAGACACGCTGTTATACACCTGCAGTTACAGATACGCTATTAGCCTCGGGCAGCTACAGACACGCTGTTAGCCCTCGGCAGTTACAGACATGCTGTTACACTCAGCCAGTAGCAGACATGCTGTTACACTCGGGCAGTTACAGACACGCTGTTAGACCCGGGCAGGTACAGATGCGCTGTTACACTCAGACATTTACAGACATGCTGTTGCATTCGGACACTGACAGACATCTTGCTACACTCGTGCAGTTACAGGCACGCTGTTACACTCGGGCAGTTACAGACACGCTGTGACACTCGGGCAGTTACAGAACGTTGTTGGACTCGGGCAGTTACAGACACGCTGTCAAACTCGGGCAGTTGCTGACACGGTGTCACACTCGGGCAGTTACAGACACGTTGTTAGACTTGGGCAGCTACAGACACACTGTTACACTCAGGCAGTTACAGATACGCTATTACCCTCGGGCCGCTACAGACACACTGTTAAAACCCGGCAGTTACAGACACGCTGTTACACTCAGCCACTGGCAGACATGCTGTTACCCTCGGGCAGTTCCAGACACGCTGTTAGACTCGGGCAGCTACAGATATGCTGTTACACTCGGGCAGTTACAGACACGCTGTGACATTCAGGCAGTTGCAGACACTCTGTTACACTCCGGCAGTTACAGACACGCTGTACACTCAGGCAGCTACAGACATGCTGTTACACTCAGGTAGTTACGGTCACACTGTTACACTCGGGCAACTAGAGACACACTGTTACACTAGGACAGTTGCAGACACGCTGTTACACTCAGGCAGTTACAGACATGCTGTTACACTCGGACACTGACAGACATGCTGTTACACTCGGGCAATTACAGACATGCTATTGTACTCGGGAGTGACAGACATTCTATCAAACCCGGGCAGATGCAAACATGCTGTCACACTCGGGCAGTTGTATACACGCTATCAAACTTGGGCAGATGCGAACACGCTGTTACACTCGGGCAGTTGCAGACATGCTGTTAGACTTGAGCAGTTGCAGACACGCTGTTACACTCAGGCAGTTACCGACACGCTCTTACACTAGGGCAGTTAAAGACACAATGTTACACTCCGGTAGTTACAAACACGCTGTTACATTCGGGCAGCAACAGACACAGTGTTGCACTCAGGCTGTTGCAGACACGCTCTTATGCTTGGGTAGTTACAAACACGCTGTTACCTTCGGGCAGCTACAGACACGCTGTTAGACCCGGACAGGTACAGATGCGCTGTTACACTCAGACATTTACAGACATGCTGTTACACTCGGACACTGACAGACATCTTGCTACACTCGGGCAGTTACAGACACGTTGTTGGACTCGGGCAGTTACAGACACGCTGTAACACTAGGACAGTCACAGAATCGCTGTTGACCTCGGGCAGTTACAGACATGCTATTACACTTGGGCAGATAAAGACACGCTATTGGACTCGGGGAGTTACAGACACGCTGTCAAACTCGGGCAGATGCTGACACTCTGTCACACTAGGGCAGTTGTAGACACATTGTTAGACTCGGGCAGTTACAGACATGCTGTTACACTCGGGCAGCTACAGACATGCTGTTACACTCCGGCAGTTACAGATACGCTATTACCCTCGTGCAGCGACAGACACGCGGTTAAACCCCGGCAGTTACAGACACGCTGTTACATTCAGCCACTGGCAGACATGCTGTTACCTTCGGGCAGTTACAGACACGCTGTTAGACCCGGGCAGTTACAGACACGCTGTTACACTCGTGCAGTTACAGACCCGCTGTGACACTTGGGCAGTTGCAGACAGGCTGTTACATTCCGGCAGTTACAGGCAAGCTGTACACTCGGGCAGTTACAGACGCGCTGTTACACTCAGGCAGCTACAGACATGCTGTTACACGCGGGCAATTACAGACACGCTGTTACACTCCAGCAGTTACAGATACGGTATTAATCTCGGGCAGCTACAGACACGCTGTTAGACCCCGGCAGTTACAGATATGCTGTTACACTCAGCCAGTAGCAAACATGCTGTTACACTCGGGCAGTTACAGACACGCTGTTAGACCCCGGCAGGTACAGATGCGCTGTTACACTCAGACATTTACAGACATGCTCTTACACTTGGACACTGACAGACATCTTGCTACACTCGGGCTGTTACAGACACACTGTTAGACTCGGGCAGTTACAGACACGCTGTTAAACTGAGACAGGTACAGACACGCTGTTACAGTCCGGCAGTTACAGATACGCTGTTAGACTCGGGCAGTTACAGACACGCTGTTAGACTCGGGAAGTTACAGACGCACTCTCAAACTCGGGCAGGTACAGACACGCTGTTACACTCCGGCAGTTACAGACACGCTGTTACGCTTGGGCAGTTACAGACACACTGTTATACTTGGGCAGTTACAGACACACTGTCAAACTCAGACAGGTACAGACATGCTGTTACACTCTGACAGTTACAGATACGCTGTTATGCTAGTGAAGTTACAGACACGCTGTTACACTCGGGCAGTTACAGAGACGCTGCTAGTCTCAGGCAGTTACAGACATGTTGTTGGACTGGGGCAGTTTCAAACACGCAGTTACTTTCGGGCAGCTACAGACACACTGTTAGACCCGGGGAGGTACAGATGCGCTGTTACACTCAGACATTTACAGACATGCTCTTACACTTGGACACTGACAGACATCTTGCTACACTCGGACTGTTACAGACACACTGTTAGACTCGGGCAGTTACAGACACGCTGTTAAACTGAGACAGGTACAGACGCGCTGTTACAGTCCGGCAGTTACAGATACGCTGTTAGACTCGGGCAGTTACAGACACGCTGTTAGACTCGGGAAGTTACAGACGCACTCTCAAACTCGGGCAGGTACAGACACGCTGTTACACTCCGGCAGTTACAGACACGCTGTTACGCTTGGGCAGTTACAGACACACTGTTATACTTGGGCAGTTACAGACACACTGTCAAACACAGAGAGGTACAGACATGCTGTTACACTCTGACAGTTACAGATACGCTGTTATGCTAGTGAAGTTACAGACACGCTGTTACACTCGGGCAGTTACAGAGACGCTGCTAGTCTCAGGCAGTTACAGACATGTTGTTGGACTGGGGCAGTTTCAAACACGCTGTTACTTTCGGGCAGCTACAGACACACTGTTAGACCCGGGGAGGTACAGATGCGCTGTTACACTCAGACATTTACAGACATGCTGTTACACTTGGACACTGACAGACATCTTGCTACACTCGGACTGTTACAGACACACTGTTAGACTCGGGCAGTTACAGACACGCTGTTAAACTGAGACAGGTACAGACGCGCTGTTACAGTCTGGCAGTTACAGATACGCTGTTAGACTCGGGCAGTTACAGACACGCTGTTAGACTCGGGAAGTTACAGACGCACTCTCAAACTCGGGCAGGTACAGACACGCTGTTGCACTCCGGCAGTTACAGACACGCTGTTACGCTTGGGCAGTTACAGACACACTGTTATACTTGGGCAGTTACAGACACACTGTCAAACTCAGACAGGTACAGACATGCTGTTACACTCTGGCAGTTACAGATACGCTGTTACGCTAGTGCAGTTACAGACACGCTGTTACACTCGGGCAGTTACAGAGACGCTGCTAGTCTCAGGCAGTTACAGACATGTTGTTGGACTGGGGCAGTTTCAAACACGCTGTTACTTTCGGGCAGCTACAGACACGCTGTTAGACCCGGGGAGGTACAGATGCGCTGTTACACTCAGACATTTACAGACATGCCGTTACACTCAGACACTGACAGACATCTTGCTACACTCGTGCAGTTACAGGCACGCTGTTACACTCGGGCAGTTACAGACACGCTGTGACACTCGGGCAGTTACAGACACGTTGTTGGACTCGGGCAGTTACAGACACGCTGTCAAACTCGGGCAGTTGCTGACATGCTGTCACACTCGGGCAGTTACAGACACGTTGTTAGACTCGGGCAGTTACAGACACGCTGTTACACTCTGGCAGCTACAGACACGCTGCTGCACTCCGGCAGTTACAGATACGTTATTACCCTCGGGCCGCTACAGACACACTATTAAACCCCGGCAGTTACAGACACGCTGTTACACTCAGCCACTGGCAGACATGCTGTTATCTCGGCAGTTCCAGACATGCTGTTACACTCAGGCAGTTACAGACACGCTGTTAGACCCGGGCAGTTACAGACGCGCTGTTACACTCGGGCAGTTACAGACACGCTGTGGCACTCAGGCAGTTGCAGACACACTGTTACACTCCGGCAATTACAGACACGCTGTACACTCAGGCAGCTACAGACATGCTGTTACACTCAGGTAGTTACGGTCACACTGTTACACTCGGGCAACTACGGACACACTGTTACACTCGGACAGTTGCAGACACGCTGTTACACTCAGGCAGTTACAGACATGCTGTTACACTCGAACACTGACAGACATGCTGTTACACTCGGACAGATACAGACATGCTATTGGACTCGGGAGTGACAGACATGCTATCAAACCCAGGCAGATGCAAACACGCTGTCAAACCCGGGCAGTTATATACACGCTATCAAACTTGGGCAGATGCAAAAACGCTGTTACACTTGGGCAGCTACAAACACACTATTACACTCCGGCAGTTACAGACATGCTGTTACACTCCGGTAGTTACAAACACGCTGTTACAATCGGGCAGCAACAGACATAGTGTTGCACTCAGGCAGTTACAGACACGCACTTATGCTTGGGCAGTTACAGACACGCTGTTAGACCCGGACAGGTACAGATGTGCTGTTACACTCAGACATTTACAGACATGCTATTACACTCGGACACTGACAGACATCTTGCTACACTCGGGCAGTTACAGGCACGCTGTTACCCTTGGGCAGTTACAGACACGTTGTTGGACTCTGGCAGTTACAGACACGCTGTAACACTAGGAC